>NC_050582.1:33546823-33668725 GCF_011100635.1 Trichosurus vulpecula
TGCAAAGTTCCTCCTGACTTCATTCTCTGATTCTCCATCTGCCCCACACAGTCGCCTTGCCTATGCCTTAAGCCCTCTGGCGAGGAGGCCCTAACCACCTCCCAAGGGAGCCCATTTCACTTGCAGATAACTTTCATTGTTAGGAAAGTTTTGCTGACATCAAGCCTAATCTGTCTCTGTTGCTTCTGGGTCTGCCCTCTGGGGCCAAGCAAACAATCATGTCTCCATGGTAACAATTAACAACAATAGCATTTCATGGCATTTTACAATTTGTAAAGCACCTTACATGTTACCTCATTGGAGCTTTGCAACAATTCTGTGAGGTACTTGTTATTAGACCCATTTTATAGATGAGGAAACTGAGACTGAGAGAGCTTAAGTACATCTAGTAAGTGCCTGAACTGAGGTAGGATTCAAACTCAAATCTTATTGATTCCAAGTCTAACACTCTACCCACTTCACCACTCATCTGCCGATGTGACAGATCTTCAACTATTGGAAGACAGAGCCCACTGCCAAATGTTCACTTCTTCAGACTAAAAGGGCCCTATTTTCTTCAGTAGTTCCAAGAATGACACAATCTCCAGTCTCCTCGTTATACCGCTTGCTCTCCTCTGGATGCTCTGCAGCTTGTAAATATCCTCCCTACAATGTGTGTCTAGGACTGAACACAGTGCTCCCTCCACATGAGATCTGCCAGCAGGACTCTCATCTCCCATGTTCTCCATTCTATAGGCCTAGGATCAGGTTTGTGATCTTCAAGTGTGGCATAAATTCCCAGAAGAACCTGCTGGGATTAAACTCCGGTTATTTCCCCACCGCTCAGAGATGGCTTCTCCATGAAGCTGTTTGTCATTCCTTTTCCCCTGTTCCCTCTATACTTTACACGGGTATTTTGTTAGATACCACCCTACCCTACCTTAGGTTACCTCCTCTCCTCATTTCCCCACTATGGTTCAGATTCCAGATCCTCAGTTAGGTATCCTCTTTTCCTGACTTCCCTCCTTCATTAATCACTTCTTTCCTCTTCTACTGTTATACCAGAAGCGAGTGAGACACTCCACAGAGTATAAGTTTTAAATGGAGAATTTATTTAGCCGGTGGCCATTGGGGTCTTCCCAAAGCAATGGCCACGTTTGAAGCGAAAGGGTAGTTTATATAGAGAATACAGTCAGTGCTTAATTATCTCTTGAATTGTCATTTTGCAGACTCAGCAGGCCTGTGTTACTTCACTTTTTATGACCATGATACAATAAGAGGAACCTCCTAAATAGATTGTAAATACAACATATCAGATAGCTGACAAAGTGTCAACCGAAATTACAACCCAGGATCCCTGTGTCCATCTTGCCATAACTCCCACAACAAGGAAGGCTCAAGATAAGGCAGAAGTCATATAATTCAAAAGAATATCTGGGGCTGAGGCTTTCATCCTTCAAGGCCGTAGGCAGACCAAGGGATGCTCCAGCTGGGTTTGTTGAAAGGAGATAGTTAGTCTCTCAGCCCACTCAGACAAAGGAAGATAGTTAGGCTTTTTCCTGGTAATTAGCTTACATTCCTTGGAAAAGTCTTAGGGGCCCAGGACACTCGCCAAAGGGCAGGAACTCATTCTGTTTCTTTTCTTATGCAGACTGGGGTTTGCAGTTAGGGGCTGGGGGCAGGGTTTTTCTAGCAATAGCTGGCTACTCAAGTATCACACTACAGAATAGAACATTCTGGTTCCTTCAACCCTTTTCACCAATTACAGTCATGTGACTAACAAGCAGTGTTTGCATTACCTAAATAATAATTTTATAAATGACACAGATCTCTTCACTGACAAAACCATTCCTTCCTTCCTTCCTTCCCTCCTTCCTTCTTTCCTTCCTTCCTTCCCTCCTTCCTTTCCTCTTTCCTTCTTTCCTTCCTTCCTTCCTTCCTTCCTTCCCTCCTTCCTTCCCTCTTTCCCTCCTTCCTTCCCTCTTTCCCTCCTTCCTTCCCTCCTTCCTTTCCTCTTTCCTTCTTTCCTTCCTTCCTTCCCTCCTTCCTTCCCTCTTTCCCTCCTTCCTTCCCTCCTTCCTTCCATCCTTTCTTCCCTCCTTCTTTCCTTCCTTCCTTCCCTCATTTGACCTCAAAGCAGAGGTTGTGGCCTATACACTGACAGATTCTGCTTCTTCTGATCACATAACACTACCAGCTAAAACCAACTCCTCAAAACGACCAGGGAGGGAAACCCTGCTGCCATTTCAAAAGGACAGAGACTAAGTGACCAGGTCCCTTTTTCAGCTCTCTGTATAGAAAAAATGGGGTCTGACCAATGCACACCACCTTTACTTTGCCTATTCTGCTGATATTACTGAAGTCTGAGATGGCGTCTTCTTCTACAGCAGCTGTATCACAGTCATTCCTGGTCTTAAAATTCAGTGTTGAACTATGTTTACACAATATCCTTTATGTCCTAGGGAACAAACAAAGGGAGGGAGACAGAAAGGGAGGGAGGAAGGGGGAGTGGGAGGAAGAAAGAGAGGAAGAAAGGCAGGGCAGGAGGAAGAAAGGAAGAGAAGGAAGGAAGGAAGTACGGGAGGAAGAAAGGAATAGCAGAAGGAAGGAAGAGAAAGGGGAAGGGAAGGAAGGAAAAGAAGGAGGAAAGGTAAGAGGAATAATAGAGGGAGAGAAGTGAGACAGAAAAAAAGGAAAGAAGACAGAAACAGTTACCTCTCTTTTGACTTGTCTGAAGTAACACAGCTAGATTGCATCTATTAAGCAAGGGAGAAAGATTGGTTAGGAAGAAAGGAAGAAGAATGGGAGAAGCTGGGTCTGATGAATGGATCAGATGTTTAAGAGTCTCTTGGCTCCAGCCTAATGCAGCTGTTACAGAACAATGGACTCTGCCTTTTGCTGTCACTTTCCAATCCTTTCTGGCCAGGATTTCAAGGTGAATATTAGTAAATCCGTTTACCATTCCTCCCTCCATACCCCAGCCCCTACAGCTCACCCATCTGTCATCCATTCTTCTTGCTTCCAGCTCAGGATTGCCAAGTTCCAATGGGCCACTTGGGTTTCAATGAGAATAGCCAGCCTTGTCCCAGGACCAAGCTCCCTGGTGATTTCCACATGCCAGTTCACATTAAGAATAGATCAATACTGTTGATTAAATTTGTCCTGGGATGTCCATGACTGATGTTTTGGGGCCAAATCATAAAGCCATAGAAGAGATTGGACTTCCTCCCTAACTAAATCATGAAGCTGGATGGAGCTTACTGTGGGGCTTGCTTTCCAGTGTTTGCAAGCCTATGACAAAGGCCTGTCCAGGTACAAGGCAGGGATATCATGTGAAGCTGTAAACCAGAACTCTCCTCCATTTCACATAGTTTGCCAACCTTTTTCTCTTGAATCTCAGCCCACCCTAGTCTGTCTATCATTTTCCTCAATTGCTGGAATGTGTGCCCCCACTTTGGCACTGGCCAGCTGGGCTTGAATTCTAGGCTTGGGTAGGTCCACAGTACTACAGTGTTTGCCAGTCTAGGTAAACATCACGTTTTAGTCACCATTTCTGTTAACTACAAGATGCTCATCATTCCCTGTTATCAGCTGCTGCTACAAGCAGCAACAAGCGTTAAGTTCTTAACTGCCCCGCTAGCAGTTATGGTTAGAACCTGAGTAACAGCTACATTAGTAGGCCAGTTGCTGGATTGCTTATGACCTTGGGTAATCACTGGCCCTCTCTGGATCTTGTTTTCTCCCTCTGGAAAATGGGGGCTTTCCTCTTTTCCTTTATCGCAGGGATACCTTGAAAACAATACGCTCAGAGCGCTTCCATGTTTGCTTATGTAAGATTATACATTTGGAGAAGGGATTCTTAACCGTTGTTGTGTCCTGGACCCTTTGGGCAGTCGGTCTGGTGAAGCTTATGGTGCCCTTCCCAGAATCATGCTTTTAAATAATTGGTGGTAATGCTAAATTTCAATTAGAACAGAGGTTAGTGAAAATGAACATGCATTTCCACCCCCATCCAAGTTCACAAACTCCCTGAATGCTACCTATCTAGGAGTCCTTTGGGGGGGGGTGTCCGTAGACTCCAGGTTAATAACCCCTGACTTAGAGCTGGAAGAGACCTTAGAGATGATCTAGTCTGGCCCCTCATTCTGTAGATGAAGAAACTGAAGCTCAGGGAGGGGAAGGTAACAGGAAATTTCTAGCAAATTTCTCCCAATAGAGAATTATGACTATTATATTCATTCAAAATATTTTCTCTCTTTATTTTCAACTAAGATTTATAGAGCACTTTAAGAGCTATGAGGCAATTTCCTTCCAACATCCTAGGGAGTGTGAAGTGCCAATACAATTGTGCCCACTTTACAGAGGACACAATTGAGGTTCTGGGAGTTTGTGACTAGCTCCTGATCCACAGATAATCAGCACGGGCAGTATCTCCTGTGAATCTCCTGACTTCACAGGTAGCGCACAGTCTAACATACTACTTGGCCTTCTTTTAAAAACAAAGACTTGTGTTGAATTTCACATACTCCAACACACACACACACACACACACACACATGTACACACCTTTAACAAATTTCTCATATGCTCGCTGATCAGCATCTTCATCTTTCCACCATTACATCACATTTTTCCACATGTGACTTTCAGCTACAGATACATTTTGGCTGAATGTTACTCCTCTTCACACCAACTCTCCTGTCTCAGTTGGGTCAAGCTTAACCTATTCAGGCCAGGATATTTATTACCACCTTCACAGGATATGTTTATGTAGGTGGTTAAAAGCAGATAACTCTTTTAAATGCACATCATGGCAATCCGGAGAATTAAAGGGAAAGATTTCAGTGTCAAATACACTACTAGATTTCCCATCGTTGTCAAGTGCTCATCTGTGATCGACCTCTCCTCTATTTCTAGCCTTTCAGACATCTTCTAGACTTAGTCATATATTATGTACAGCTCCTGCCTCTGGCACAGATGGAAACAAAAGTCAAGAAGGATCAGCGCTAGGATGAGCTGTGAGTCAACTCATTTTGTCATTTGGACCAGAAAGCCAACAGTAGGTTCAGTGACAGTTGAGAAACAAAGAGACTTGACAAGTATCCCCACCCATGAGGACATGTAGGGGGTGGTAGTATGTGCCAGAGGTCATGAGTGTCAAAACTCCCTGTTGACATCTGAACATTTGGATGCTGTGACAATCACTGGACACAGTCCAACTGATGGGGCCCAGTGAATCGGGAACTGCAATGAGCTAGGTGTCATGGATTTCTATATTATGCATGTACATGTATGTATTTCCGCAAGTCTGACAACGGGGATGACGTATAAATATTTCCTTCTTTTTTATTTTAAAAGTCACCTCCCTGAGGAACCCAAAGAGAAAGTTCTATTGTACTACTGCTATTAATGAAGAGCGTGTCAAGGGTAGATTGTCACTGCCCCAGGATCCCCCCATCCCCATTATTTGCATTTATATTTTACAGTTGAGTGAAGCATCACCAAATCCCATACTGTACACTTAGGAGCAGTTAAAATCCTCCCTCTTCACTCCCCCGCCCTGCTGCCCATTCTTCTTCTGGCAGCACGCTGTACTGTTTCTGTCGGGCATCTTGGGAACAGTATTCCCTCTGGGCCCTGGCTGATCAGTATGTTGTCCAAATGACAGTTAGCTGAGCTGTATCTGATGGGGGCAGAGCACATGTCCAGTGTTTTTGTTTGACCTGACAGAATTTGGTTAGGCTGACATTAGTAGGAGGGGAGACAACTCTGCTTACCCCCAAGACAGAGTGGCAGCAAGATGGAACTTCCTTTTGTATCGAATGAAATCTGTTGTTTGGCAGCCCTATGCAAGTACCCCTAGTTTGTCCCTTACAGAATGCCCTCTCTGCAGCGGCTCCACCTGTGAGGCTCATTCCTCTCTACCCAGTCTCTCAGCAGCCCATGTTCTTCAAGTGCCAAAGCTTTGCTCAAAATCTCTACAGGAGAAGATTCCCTAAGTTTTCAGTCTTACCACTCTCTAAGGCACTTATCTTGGAAATATATTTACAATTATTTTTCTACTAGCAGACTAGTGATGGAAAGGCCCTGTGTGACTGGAAAAGGAGGGGGAAGGGATGTCTATGTAGACAAAGGGAGGGACAAAAGTGAGTAAGCCAAGGATGGCCCTGGAAGGCATAAGAAAGCAAAACACCCAGTGTGGTGAATGAATATTCTATGGAAAGGTCTCTGTCTTCTAGGCAATTATTGGGGCAATAGGTGGGATAGAAAGGTATGGATGGGTTGTAATCTGCATTGTAAACTGCATTGTACCTGTACCATGACATCACAGATTCAATTGTTTAACAAATATTTATTAAGTACCTACTAGGTTGAGAGCTTTGCACTAGCTGTTGAAGGTACAGTGCAGATACAAATACAAAAACAAAATGGGTCCTGTCCTCAGGGAGTTTACAATCTATTAGGCTAGGGAATAAACATGTACACATAAGTAAAAATGAATGAATACAAAATAATTTCAAGAGAAAAAGAACACAAAGAGCTGGGGCTGGGAAGACCTCATGTAGGAGGGGGCACCTGGGTTGTGTATAGAATAAATCTAAGGATTTTACCAAGCAGAGGTCAGAGGTTAGAGGTCAGAGTATGCATGGACTACAATCCAGATGAGCCAAAATTGAAGACTTAAACAAAGGCAAAAGTGTGGAAACGAGATGGAATTCAGCATTTAGTATAGGGAGGAAAGCTAGAAGTTTGGTTTCACTGAAATAGGCCATGTGTTCAGATGAGTAATAGGAAACAGGACCCAGAAGCTCAATAGGAGCCAGATGGTGAGAGCCTTTAAATGCCAGACATTCAAACAGAACTTCACATGGTCGATTCATCACCAATTGCTTTCTGTTTTTTTTCTGAACACAACAAATTTTAATGCTCATTCTTGTCCTTTACATCTCTGTACTGTGGGCTGACCATGAAGATAGAAGTAGATATTTTTTAATGAACTAAAAATACGGATAACAAAAATGCAATGTAATCTTACCAGTTATAGTAAGTTTCAGGTTGTTTTTTATCAATGGATCCCTCAGCTCTAACTCATACCACAAGGTAAAGCTCACCAGCATGTGGTAATTGCAAGGAATAACTACATCCCTAAGCCTGGATGGGATAAAAAGAGATGAAATTGAGAAGCTGCTAAAATCTAAAGATGACAAAATTGATGAACCTGAGGTCATTGAAAATCTTCACTTAATATGAATCCCTAATTGGGTGACAAAAACAACATCAATGTCTCAAAGGATTTGAAGTGGAGATAGGCATGCTTAGACTGGAATTTTGGAAAGCCCTTTTTGAATCTGACAGCATGAATCTAACCAGCAGGCTAGAATACCAGAACAGAGTAATTTAAAAAAAGCTGGAATTTTCCGTAATCACAATGAATTATGGCATTCTCCTACAATGTTTGAAGGGAAGTATTTAAAAACATTCCATAGCCTTCATACAAGAGCACATGCAGTAGCTTTTGCTGCAGTGAAAAGCAGAGGAAGAAAGGTGGAGCTATCAAGGAATAATCTTAAGGACATGTGCCAAGCATCATCATGGCAAAAGTGACTTAAAAGAGCTATCGGAGATCTGAGTGAGAAAAAAAAACAATCTGGGGCAAGGCATTAGAAAACTATACCAATATCTGGCTAGGATGACGAATGATAAATCATTAGAGAAGATCCTCCATATTATGGTGTAAGCTCAGCAGGTATGGGTCAAAGTTCCCTGCCCCCTTTTGCAGATTCTCCCACTTGGAGACTGATAGGCCTTAAACAAAGAACAGGAAACTTTTAAGACAAAGGATAGGAAATAACTCCTCTCCTCCTTGGAGAAATACTCCTGAGATTGCCTAGCCAGTTCTTGGGAATGAGGGCAGGGGGAAGGGTGACTCCCCTCTCTGGAGGAGAACATCTGGGGCAGTTAGCAGTGAGTCTCCCCTCTCTGGCGGGAAAAACTTTCTTTGTTTAGCTCCTTATAAAAGTCACCATGTGGGACAGGCTCAGTGGAACCTCACCCATGCTTCGCCTGGGGTTACGTTCAGAAGGGACTCACCGAAGTGTCTGTAAAAGACGGGGTTCTCCAGCTTAGGTGTAGATGGTGAATGTATGTATGTTGTATATTATATGTGTGTCTTTTTGTCGGTATCATTGTGTTTGTAGATGCCTCTGTGTGTCTGTGTCTCTGCCTTGGTCGCTCCGTTAACTGTGTTTGTTAGGAGTTGTTGTGATTAATGTGGTTGTGGGTTTGATAGAGTATCTTCCCTGTCTTTCAATAAAAGCCTTATTCGTTGAGAGTGTGCAAATCCAAATCCGAGCCTAACTTAGTTGAATTGAACAGATGACCAGTCGAAAATGCAAATGTCATATCACTCCATTAAAAACAATAAAAATGAAACGGAAATTCTAGACTCTCTTAATCGATGATTGAAGTCAAAAATAAAAAGGTCAAGATGAGTCAAAAGAATGCAAAGAACAAAATAGACATTTCAAATCACTCAAAAGCTTTACTAGACGCTGACAAAGAAATGAGAGAGAGAGGGGGGGGGAGGGAGAGAGGGAGGGAGGGAGAGAGGGAGAGCGCGCTCACAGCAGCAGAATGGGGGCAATTTCTAGTCATCTACTTATTCTACATGGTTGCAAGAAGTCCAATATAATGAAAATACAAGTAGGATCAGATGAGAAACATAAAGCTTCCACATTGTTAATATGATGAATAACAGAGCAGTTATGTCAAGAGAACTGATTGAAACCTACTTTGTCACGAGCTCCCGAAGCCTCATGACTACGCTCGGGGTTCCCCCCAAGCCCCAGGCCTCTGCCTAAGCAAAGGGCCTGATCTCGCGGACAATGTACGGGGCGGGAGCCGAACAAGATGGTGAATGACTCCGTTTATTATTTCAGCAAGCAGCACATTTATACCTTTAGTGACGTAGGTACACTCTTTGGTTACGTGGATGAAAGACAGGTAAAGCTAATACACCTGGGTCCTAGGACCGCCCTGACTCCGCCTACTCTCCTCCCACACTACCCAAAGCTCCCTGCGGGCAGGCAGTCCAGGCAAAGACCGGAAACTCCACGTGGTCCAAGTTCCACATGCTCTGCCAGAGAGCCGGAAGTTCCACGTGGTCAGGCAGGTCCGACCTGGAATTGCCAGGGAGGCAACAAAGGCGAGACCCCTCCTCCTGGCTCCACCCACATCCCAAAGCCCTGAGTCTATCTCAGCAGGCCCCTGGGCCTGGAGGTCCGAGGAGGACAGGGCTTGGCTCTAACTCTGCCCGTAACATCTCCCCCTTTTCTGTTTAGCAACAAGAGTCAACGGGTACTGACTCAATGGCTGTATACAGGGCCCCAAAAAACATATTTGTCACTAAAGCAGTACAACATAGCAAAAAAGGCAAAGCCCCCACAATGGCCACAGTCTCTAAGACATGACTAAGCCAATTGAGGGTTAAAAAGATCTTAATATGACTCAAAGTTGTCTATAACACTGTCAGGTTGTAAATTCTCAAGTACTACCCCTCCTTCCTCAGTGGCCAATTGTAACACCTGGGTAATTTCTGCTGTAATGTTCTGACTATGAAATAAGGCTTAAACATAACATTCATTATCCTAAGGACACAAGGTAGACAAAACTTATTATGACCTAACAAAAACATAAGGTACTGTATGGAAAATAGTCAAGAATACATTAGGAAATGGGTAAATGTTTTGAAAAAAGCAATAATTTTTTGAAACTATTGTTCTGCTACTTCAATATTCCACTCAATTACTTGTACTCCCCTTTTTTGTCTTTGCTGACACCTTACCACTATAGGTACATCCCAATTTTTTCCTTTAACTATCCCCTAGTAAATAAAAATTTGAAAGATAGAACGACGCATTGATAAATCAAAGGGGGCAGTCCCCTTTGTAAATACAGATACATAGACCCAAAAAGAGAAGCAATGATGTAATTGTCCCTTTAAGATTCAAAAAGTCTTTTCCTGTCCAGCAGGGAGCATCAAGTCTTCTGGTCCTTGGCATCTGCTCCAGTCATCTCCAGCAGAGAGGCTTCTTCTTCTTCTTCTCTTCTTGCAGGAACCAGCTCCATTCTCCTACAAGAGTAATCTTAGCAGAATTTTAAGTTACCATTTCTAATCCTTATAACCCTGATCATTTTACAAATTCAAAATTGGAACCTTGACCAATTGTTCTGTTTAAGAAATTCACATTGGAACCCAAATTCTTATACTTTCCATTACTCATCATTAATTTTCCCACCAGAGGGATGAAACTCCAGTACACGCATAAATACATTAAATAACCCATTTTTAACACAGTACACATAATGTCATAAACTTTTGTCATGCCATGTTTCTTTGATGGCATTCAGAGGATAATACACAAGCCTTTCTTCTTTTAACATTACTAATTGTAACAGTTTTAGACAAGCTTGATATTAACCAAATAGCAAAATAATATTCTCACAAGCCCTTGACCTAATTGTCGCTATACCATTACTGAGAGAAAACCTAACTTATGCCTTCACAAAAACACTGAACCCAATCCTATAGTAATCTGAGATGTTCCACAATTAATATTAATAGATTTTCACTGTGCTTACAAAACCTTCTGATTAATAGAAATTTGCCACCAAGAGAGTAGGGACTTAAATTAAGGGGACGATATTTTCCCCAGCTTCCTGTCAACTCCAGGCAGAGGCCATGTTAAACTGCAAGCTGCATTGAGTCAGGCTTAGACTGCCAGGTTTCAATTAAGGCATCAGGTCAAAACAGTCCCACCTCAGCACATGCTGAACAGTTGCCCTCTCAACCCTGCCAAGAAATCATACCTGCAGCTCATGCTTGCCCTCTCACAGGGGTGCTGGCATCTTGGGTCAGCCTTCCTTGATACTCACACCTGGAGTTAGACTCAGAAAGACAGTCAGTTAACAGTCCCATAAAGTCTGTGAATGGCAAGATTGAATGAATATAATCTCACATTGCTTCAGGAACATCCTTAAAACTAGCTCTAAATAGCTTGTATGCACTCTCTCCCTTGTTCATAAAATCTTCCCCTTAAGATCATAAATTACTGCTCTAACACATTTGCATCAGTTTCTCTTCAATCTTCCTATTCTTCTCTAATTATGCCTGATCTGAAAGAATTGAGCCATATAATTTTATCTTTATGTTTTAGATGATGGAATGAATTCAAATCCACATTTAACTTTTTCCCATTAATACAGAAATATTCTACAACTTCTCTTTTGTCACTAAAAAGCATCATATCATCTCACCCAGAACTTGGATAACTCACAGAAAACTGCAACCAATTAGCTTACAGGTGGAAATTCAGCAGGCCTTCTGAAAATCATACAAAAAGATTTTACAGAGCATTTTAAAAACAATTTAAAATTTATCGTGATATAAACAGGGATGGTCACTAAACTTTCATGAAGAAAAATTATTTGGAGAGCTTTAAAATGAGATGTGTCTCTTACTTAAAGCAAAATAACCTTTAAACATTTGGATTCATACACAAATTAGACCATAAACCTCCAGATTAACATAAATACAGCTTTAAATGATGATACAGGCTTGAAAATCACACTCCTATATTTTCAAAGTATTGTAACAACTGAATTCTTTGTTATTAGAGATTTTCTAAAAAGCTTTTTCATAGGAATTGTTGATCCTGTGACTTCTGGTATGTCTACATTAATATATTAATATATAAATACATGCATAACATATATTAATACATTAATATCTTAAATACACTTTATTAGGAATATTTGCCTGGCCACGAATGAACTTATAAGAGAAAAGAAAAAACTTTATTTGCACCTAGCTTTCTCCAAGCTTCATCTTATGCATTCCAATCCCTGACTCTAATTCTTCCGCTTTTACAAAAAAGGGTTTGAATTAACAAAAAGCCTAAGGAATTTGAAAGAGGTGAGCCACTTCCTTTTAAGCAAAAGGAGCAAGCTAAAACAATTTCAGTTGCTGAGCAGAACTGGCAAAGGTGAGTTAAAAAAGGAACTCAGGATTATCCATGATAAAAATCTCAGCCACAGGTAAATTACCTTGGGCTGGGAAGTCCCATTGAAAAAGAAAAGAGCCTGCTTATGTTAATTTCCCAGGCGGGGAGCTTCCAGGACCAACAGTAAAATGTTTAGCATTTTTAACACAGTCGTACCTTACATAGACAGAGCTTAATGAATCAAAATCTTTTTGATAGTAAATACCCAGAGATACAATAAAACCTTTCATCATTAACTACAGGTTACAAATTTCTTTTAGTTTCAGCTCCTAAGGTGGAGTGGGGGAGGGGATGGCCCAGAGCCACGTGGACCCCAAGCAAGCCACGTGGAAGGCCTCTATCCCCACAAACTCCTCCATACCAGTCTCTCACCTTCCCAAACTTTTACCTTAACTTTTTTCTTTTCTATTTTACCCTTTGTATCTCCAATTACAATCTTTCTTTCCCAAACTACCTTGAACATTTCAAGCAAATAAATTACACACTCACCCAGCTTTCCCTTTCCCCAGCTGGCTTACTTTTCACCTTAAAACTTAAAGATCAAAATGAGCAACAGCTTAAAACTTTTTGAAAGAGAGAACTTTGAACTTGCCAGTCAAAGGTGAGTAGGACTCTGGAAAAAAGAGAATCCAGTGGTACCTTGTCCCCTCTCCTTGTACTGGAAGACTCAGAGTGTCTCTTTATTAGAGATTCACGCATTTTCCGAATTTTCCTTAGTGCCAAATGGTATAAGAAATTCTGATTTTATCTTAAGCCAAATTAGAACACATTTTCACTTAAATTTTAAGGGAAAAGTTCCTGCTTTCTTTCTTTTCTCTCTTCAGATCCTTCAAACTGGCCACATTTGAAGGAATGAAGTGAAAAAGAAAGAGCATTATATTCCAGCATTTTTCCAAAACTACTTTTTTCTCTCTCTTTCTCTCTCCCCCGCCCCTAGCCTGGGGTCAGGAAGGGAGAGAAAGAGATAAGGAAGATTACAGGGTGGCTGATTACACACTCACACAGAGACGCAGACAGAGACAGAGACACAGAGGATTTTTTGAATCCTATATACAAAGTGCTTGGCCCTCTGATGTAACAGAGGCCAGGTGCCATGCTTCATTGGGGTCATAGAGATCCTGCTGTTAAGATAATCTGGGGCAAATCGCCCCTTGGTCTCTTCCAGTTGTTTAGGAGATATTTTTCCCTTACTAGTTTCTTCCGAACTTTCCTGTAATGTATTTTAAGTTCCCAAATGCGCCAATTGAATTTGTGTAGAGGAGTTGGGGGAGGGGCCGAAGAAGACTTCATTCTTTCCTCCGGATCACAGTCTAAGTTGCCTTTTTCTGGTATCTTGTCCTTTAAATCTGCCAAGTTTGCAAGTCCCTCCTCTTGCTCTGTTCCAATAGCCCCAAAAGTCTGTAAAACTTTTGTTTTGAGGAACTTCAGTGTCTGCAGCTGCTGCTGTGCTGTGATGCCCCTAACTTTTCTCAAATAAATCATACATCCTTGCTTCTTGCTAAGCTTGTGAAGTATTCTACGGAATGTCTCTAAGTCCTTAGAGTCTGTGAAGGATGCACACTGCCCCATGATAAGAAGATAGACCTCCTACCTCATCAGCTTTGTTGAGTTGTGGTTATGAAGCTGAGTTGTCCTCGGAGATGAGAAGATAAAGCGTTTCTCGCCGAGTTGAACCTGGACCAAGGCTGTGCGTGCACGCGTAGTCTTCCCCCCTGATTATCTCCTTCTTGTTCCCCGAAGGAGGCACCTTGGGTACGGGGGGAACACACAGGCATGGCCAAATCTGTGTCACCGCCCCACGTTGGGCGCCACTTGTCACGAGCTTCCGAAGCCTCGTAACTACGCTCGGGGTTCCCCCCAAGCCCCAGGCCTCTGCCTAAGCAAAGGACCTGATCTCGAGGACAATGTACGGGGCGGGAGCCGAACAAGATGGTGAATGACTCCGTTTATTATTTCAGCAAGCAGCACATTTATACCTTTAGTGACGTAGGTACACTCTTTGGTTACGTGGATGAAAGACAGGTAAAGCTAATACACCTGGGTCCTAGGACCGCCCTGACTCCGCCTACTCTCCTCCCACACTACCCAAAGCTCCCTGCGGGCAGGCAGTCCAGGCAAAGACCGGAAACTCCACGTGGTCCAAGTTCCACATGCTCTGCCAGAGAGCCAGAAGTTCCACGTGGTCAGGCAGGTCCGACCTGGAATTGCCAGGGAGGCAACAAAGGCGAGACCCCTCCTCCTGGCTCCACCCACATCCCAAAGCCCTGAGTCTATCTCAGCAGGCCCCTGGGCCTGGAGGTCCGAGGAGGACAGGGCTTGGCTCTAACTCTGCCCGTAACACTACTTCTCTGAAAAAGTAGTAAGGCTAGATAAGATGCATAATTATTGGCCCAAATTCTTCAGAGTGGTTGCCTGAATAACCAGAAAAGTAATTTACCAGCTTCTTCTCAGACTTAGGTGACATTCACATATATTCAGGTAATAATATGCTGACGAAGAAGCATAGAAAAATGGCTGAATCATGCAGACTTGTGCATAGGAATTCTGGAGGAGGTCAATGATATAGGAAATCATAAAAGGGTTATCCTTAAGGAACCTGGACTTAGTAATGATCAATGCATATTATGCAAGAAAAACAGCAGAAACCAAGTAATGCATCCCTGCAGGCTGCAAAAGTTTATCATCTGCAGAATACCTAACGAGACATGCCCTGGTGGCTAGAATTCTACGTTAGAAGCTCACAGTCTTTCATAGACTGACAAATGACAAATCTTCACACTACAAATGAATATCTTAAAATATAGTTGACAATTTCACCCATGAGTGTATTAGAACTGGAGCATTATCACAGACTGAACAATGAGCCATAAAAATAATTTAAAAACTTAAAACAATTTAAATAAGGGTCACTATGCCAAATATTTCTAATCTCCAATCAGTACAGAATGAAAAGCTTTTAAAATATGCTGACCTAGCAAAAGAGATCAAAATCGTGTGGGAATAGGAGGAGGTACATATCATCCCTGTCACCCTCTATGCTACTAGAGTTTCCCTAAGGTTATGAGTGAGTCAACAGAAAGTAAGCTTGTATCCATCACTACTTTGATTCAACTACAAAAGCAGTTATTTTATCCACATGTATAAAAGTCCACAGAGCAGTGAATATCAAATAACAGTCTAGCAACATTTCCTTGGACCATTTCTATTTAAACTCCCTTGAATAAGTTGAGAAGAATGAGATTGCAACAGCAACATCTACTTCCAGAACAGCCAAGTGGCTAATTATGGATGTTGCAAATATCCAAATGAAACCCATATGACATTTTTAATGTCGTTTTTTCTATAAGCAAAAACCTACCTTCTTCCCCACCCCCTACCCTTTTCCCCCACTGAAAAAGAAAGAAAAAGAAAACTGTTGTAAAATATGCTTAGTCAGGCAAAGGAACTTCCTGCATTGGCTATGTACAAAAATGTCTTAGTTGGCACAACTGAGTCTATCGACTTCTCTGTTAGGAGGTGCGTAGTGTGCTGCGTCAAGTCCTCTAGAATTGTGGGTGATCTTTGCATTGATCAAAGTTCTTAAGTCTTTGAAAGTTGTTTGTCTCTACTACGTGATTATAGTATAAATGGTTCTCCTGGTTCTGCTCACTTCACTTTGTGTCAGTTCATTCACATCTTCCCCGCTTTCTTGTCATCATTTCTCAGGGCACACTTGCATTTCATTGTATTCAGCTAGCATGAAACGGTCAGCCACTCCTCAGATGATGGACTCCCCTTTGGTCTCTAGTTCTTTGCCACTACAAAAAGTCACTATAAGTATTTTTCTCTATACAGATACTTTTCTTCTTTTTTGATCACAAGCTGAAGGAGAGAGGAAGAAATTGAGGCCTAGTTCCAAATAGCTTTCTAGAATATACCGACACAATATTGATGAACCACAGGGCCCCTCACCTCAAAGCAGCTATAGAAAGATGAATACTCCCTATCAAAAAGGATAAAGAGGACTGAGAATTGTACTCATATCACAGGTTAGAAACTTAAATAAAATTGACTTCTAGAACGGAGATACCACATCACAGAGAGGCAATGAGGTTGTATAGTAGAAAGGGTGTTGGACTTAGGATCAAGAAATCTGGATTCAAATCCTGCCTTGGCCAATGGCTAGCTGTGTGACTGTGGATAAGTCACTTAACTTCTCAGGGCCTCAGTTTCCTTGTCTGTAAAATTAAAATAATAATAGCATCCACCTCACAAGGTTGTTGTCAGGATCCAATGAGATAATACACATATAGCTTTTTACAAACTTTAAATTACTATACAAATGTTACCAGTAATTATTAATATTAAAGATTGACAATGGTTATATTCTATTAGAATTACTAATGTAAGTGATATTGGTTTACTTTCAGCCTATGAAATGGCTAAGATTCAACTGTGAAACCAAAAGGCCCTGTGTGGGCAACAATCACATGAACTCGATCAGCAATATGTTGATAAAGGAAGGTCTAACAAATGAAGTCATGAAGATTTGTTAACAGAAATAGAGGGTTTCATGGTAGTGATATAAGATCAGTTGAATGTTACCAGAAATTCTGTAACAGAAAGGTCATCTTTGAGAAGTCTGAACTAACTCAATGAATCAAAATTTCCAAGGAAATGATAGGGACTATGCAGCATATTCAAAAAATCTAGTGCTTAATGAATACCTAGAAACATGATCAAGTGGCCAAAATTATACGCCAGAAGCTCAATATCGTTCCTAAACTAATAGATGTCAAATGCCCTAAACTCCCAAATACTCTTGAGAATGGCCTTGATATAACACTGATATATTGAAAAAATAAAAACAATATTTTTCATAGATGTTGCCATACCAAACACTAACACTAAACTCTAAACTATATGGAATGAAAAACTTTCAAAATGTAGAGACTTAACAAGAAGAAATTGAAACCCTGTGGAAGCTGGAAGAGGACCATATCATCCTTGTCACACTCTCTGCTATTGGCACTGCTGGGAAGATATTTTCAGTGAGCCTAGAACAGATGAGCTTCTAATCCAACACTTTTAGGTGATGAAGAAAGCGATCATTTTATCCATCTGTGCAGTAGCCCCCCATACATCAAACACAAAAGAATAAAAGTAGAATAGTGATTTGTCTTTTTCACATTTTAATTGATACCTTTAAAAACATCTCCGTCATTTCATGATACATCAACACCGTTAAAGCCTCCCTTGTAACAAGTAAAACCGTTAAGCTAAACTTGACACAGTAACCAAATCTGACATTACCAACTCATAGTCTACCACTTCTCTGCTAAGAGGAGGGATGCATGTTTTCTCCTCTGCTCTCCAGAATCCAGACTGCTCATAACTGAGTGCTATTTCTTTTTTTTGGAGGGGGGAAGGCAGGGCAATTGGGGTTAAGTGACTTGCCCAAGGTCACACATTTAGTACGAGTGTCAAGTGTCTGAGGCTGGATCTGAACTCAGGTGCTCCTGACTCCAGGACTGGTGCTCTACTTCACTGTGCCACCTAGCTGCCCCTGAGTGCTATTTCTTAATGCTGCTTTATGGCTGGTAAGAGCAGTTCTAGAGAGGAGCGTTTGAGCTTTACTATCTTGGCTAGGTTATTCCTAATTATTATGAAGAATAGGGATAGTTCAGAAATAGCATCATTTGCCCTATGACTCTCAACGTTGACAATGTGCCCAGTGCCTTGCCACCCTAACTATAAATTCCTAGGGTGCTTGATGAGTTAGGCAACTCTTGCTCCTGCCCATCCCGCCCTTGATTTCTTAGCAGAGAATGAGATGGTGAAAGCATGATGCAATGTAAGTAATATAATAAGTAATATCCCCTAATGGGGTGAATGATATGAGGGAATGGACATGCCAATTATTCACAAAGGCCCAGGGCATGGGGAAAGGAAGAGGACTCAACTATTTGTAAAATTCTAAATAAAAGAGAGTCTGTTCTCTAAAATAAGGATCTCTCCCCCTCCATCTTCCTTCATGCCTCTTCCCAGATATTTTACCCTTGACATCATCCTGCCATCATTCTATGGAACATCTGAATGTCACATGAGAGGCCTGGAGCTCATTTGGGGTCTTCTTATTTGTGTAATCCATTCAAGAAGGCTCATTTGACACTAGAAAAAGCTATCGCCTTCTGAAGTGATATTAATAGGCTTGACTGCATATGAGTTAATATGGTTAATATTATAAGACAGATTGGGTCAATAGACCATTCTAGGTACCCAAACAAAATGAGATAATAGGCTACATGTTCTCCTGAGCAATAAAAAAGCTCATGTTTTTGATTTAGTGAAACAGAAGGTTATATTTTACTCTTTGGAATTAACTATGTGGGGCGTACTTTGCACCAGAAAGCTTCTCTCAGCTGTGTCTCCCTTTCGCTTGTTGACGTACAAATTAAAGTTAATGTGCTTAATGGAAAAATGATGAACACAGCTGCTTTCTACGGAAATCAATTTAAATCGTATTAAAACACTTAAACCTATAAAAATAATAGCCAGCTTCCAAATAAGATCATTCATTTTTAATGATGTTACTGCTTGATCTAAATGCCACATCCAGAAATGAGAGTGACGGGAAATATTAGTAAGATGTGACTATAGTGACAGAATGATTGCCGACTGAAGGGATGCATGGTGCAAGTAGAAATGGCCACTTTGGTCCAACTATATTCAGGTTTTGGAATTCATAATATGTGGGAAGTGAAAAAAATCTGATTATCCACATTTTTTCATTGTTGGCAATTCTAAGAACCTGATGCTTGACAAAGAGAATGGTTTGGAAGGGACTAGCGGTGGGGCAATCCAGTGCTGTCCCCTCCCCACCTATCTGCTTTAGGATCATCCTATTGGTTAGGACAACTTTACTAACCTTAAGCCTAAATTATTCTCTTTGCAATTTAGTTTTGCCCTCTGGGGTCAAGCAGACCAGGTTCAATTCCTCTCCTGGGTGACTGCCCCATAAATCCTGCTATCCTGGCCCCACTAAGCCATCCCTTCTCCAGGCTAAATTCCTCATTACTTCAGCTGATGCTTATATGATATCAACTCAAAGCCCTTGTCCATTCAGGTTGTACATTTGGGCAGGGGGACATAAGAAACTTTGCTGCTTGAGACAGAAATAATATGAAGTACAGGAATATAGATTTCCTCCCTGCCCCACCTCAGTGGAAGTACTGACTTCCTTCATGAAGTGAAAGATGAGACCCTGAGACCTTGTGGATCCACATGGGAAGGATTATTTCACTCAGAATGGATGCCCTCCCAGTGACACAGGGGCAGTGTGTGTTTACTGCTCAGGGTATAACTTCCTTACAAAGGCCTCACCTGAGACAGCACTCCCATCCCCAACCCTTGGGCCTCTGCCACTAAGCCAACACTGAAAAGACTAGAGCTGTCTCCCAACCTTCTGTTTATCCAAATGTGGAATCAATTGATCAACAGACATTAAGTAAGTGCCTACTATGTGTCAGGTGCTGGGTTAAGCCCTAGGGATATAAAAAAAAAGCAAGAAAAACAAATCTCTGACCTCTAAGGAGACAGTATTTACATATATAGGCTTATGAAAAAGAGGTACAAAATGAACATAAAACATTTTTGGAAAGGAGGCCTTAGAAGGTGGTACCTGAGCTAAGTCTGGAATGAAACCAGGGATTTCTAGAAGAGGTGAAGAAGGAAGGCTTTCTCCATGTGTGCAAAGACCCAAAGAAAGGAGAAGGAATGTGAGAAGATAAGCATGAATGGATAGTGGAGTCTGCTGGAACAAAGATATAAGAAGGCTGGACATGTAGCAAGGGGCCAGGCTGTGAAGAGCTTTACAGGCCAAATAAAGGAGTTTATATTTCATCTTGGAGGAAATCAGGAATCATTGGATGTTAATTAGTGAGAGAGTTTCATGGTCAGATTTGACCTTTTGGAAACTAACTTTGGTGGTTGTGTAGAGGGTGGATTGGAGAGGGAAAGGGCTTAAGCAAG
Source organism: Trichosurus vulpecula (assembly GCF_011100635.1). NCBI lineage: Eukaryota > Metazoa > Chordata > Mammalia > Diprotodontia > Phalangeridae > Trichosurus > Trichosurus vulpecula. Next base: position 33,566,875 of record NC_050582.1, read on the forward strand.
GGAATCAAATAGGACAATAGTCTGGGCAAGAGGGAATGACGCCTTGAACTAGGGTGCTGATTGTCTGTGTTGAGAGAAAAAGACATCATGGAGGCAGATATGCAGGACTCCATCTGGGCTCACTCTCTCAACTCCCACAAGGTTGTCAGGGCAAACCTGAGGGGATGGAATTGTCTAGCAGTCCCTCCCAAACCCCCACCCAGGCTGCTCTCCACTGTCAAATAGTTGTTTGGAGCTAATTATCATTTAAAAAGGGATGTTGCTAATACAGTATCACAGAAAAAGTTGGCATAGAAGGATCTCCCCCAAAGTCTGGGAGATGGCACATAAGACAAGGGAGTGCTTGGAAGGCCTTTTCTACCTTTGTAAAGTTCCCCTTCAGTACAATTCTCTCTCTGCTGAGCTCTGAGGGCCAATGTCCTTAGCAGGGGTAGAGAACCTGCAGCCTCAAGGCCACATGAGTTGGAGAGCATTACCCAGGGCACTGTGATGTTAGGCCACTGGCCATGGGTACGCTAGCAGGGCTGGTTCTCTATGTACACAGGTGGGTGGCATGGTAGCGCTCCGGGCCCGAAGCCAGGAAGACCTGAGTTTAAGCCCTGTTCCAGCTACTCACACAGCCTCTCTGGGCCTCAAGATTGTCTCTTGTAAAATTGAAATAATTATAGCACTGATCTCACAGGATAGTTGTGAGTATCAAGTTAAATGAGATAATATACATCGAGTGCTTTGCAAACCTTAATGTGCTGTATAAAATGAGCTATTATTAATCAAGTGGTGATTACTTCTACTACCACTATATCATGACAAAGATCCAATTCTTAGCTTCTGGGAGTTCACAATCTACAGAGGTAAAGCCTACTTTGCTTTTATTCCCCCTTTGGCTCAGGAATGATGGAGCTTGGAGCACATTCCTGAAGTGAATGAGGTAGAGCCCGTGAGGGAGTGTGCATGTATCACTATCACTGTATGGACTTCCAGAGAGAAGAAAGTTAACCCTGGTTCACTCCTTAATAACAGCATGGATGCTCTGACTCCATTCACCAGCCTGTTAGCACTCCATGGCTCATTCTCCTATTACCAGTTTCCACTTCAGTTCATACCATAATAAGTTTCTTTCAAATCAGAGTCCATCAAATACATCTTCCCATTTATAATGCCACTTACTGTCTCTCCCCTCTATTACAAAAGTCTCTTTTGTGTGGCACACTATAATCCAGCCATTCTCCTAGAATACTCTGAAGATATGGAATGCACTATTAAAATAAATTTTATCACTCTTATCCATTCGAGTTTCCGTATGATCCATATGGCATTGCTCAAATCCGGAAAGCATTCTGGTGCCTGTATTGAATTCATTGCTCATTATGTGTTTTCTAGGCATCCCTTTCACTGCAAGAAACAGAATGTGACTTTGCTTAAATGACACAGTGGGCGTTGTACAGCCAAAGAGAAGGGAGATGTATGTCCATTGCCAGAGGAAAGCCTAGCTCCAGAGCAGGCTGGGGGACTTTCATTGTCTGTGGACCCTGGCCAAGGGATGACGCCTGAAAGTGGACGATTACAGCTAAATTTCATTCTGTAGCTGTCTTTGAACTTCTCTGGAAGTGACTTTCCCTTCCCTCAGCTGCAATCTTGTCTTCATTCCAGATGTTGGTGTTATGTTGCTTTGGAATGTGAAGCCCATGAGAAACAGACAGACAAAATTCTGTCTTTACAGATTCCCAAACTCAGTTGTACATCTGGGAGGGGACCAGGGCTTGGTTGGCATTGGATGCCTCCCCGGAATCGGGAAGTCTACCTGCGGTCATCCCATAACACATTCGTCATGGATATTGGGAGGAAACTACAGCAAAACCTTTTTTGGGAAGTCTTCCTTTTGTTGTCTGTTGGCTACAAAACTAGGACCCTTCACAGGGCTCTGACTTTGCTAGCTTGTATACTTCCTCCATTGAGCAGAACTCAAGCCCTCCACTATTTACTAAGTGGTTTGTGAGAGATGCTGTGGCCACAAATTCCTTACCCTGCAGCTACCCTGGTCCTTAGACCGCAGGCAAGAGAATTGTTCAGCTCTTTCAAAATCTTCCCAGCTTGCTAGAAGCTATCTGAACTGATGTTCAACAAGCACTGTCTATGGTCACCTCCATGCCAAGAAAAGCCATCAAAGATGGCGATGGTGGTTAAAATAGTAAGAGGAAAGATACAGCTCCTTAACCACCTCCCCTCCTCCCAGGGAGGTCATTGGAGAAATCTCTGGTATATCTTAGTGCCTGCTAAGGAAATGCCTGGCTCATAGAAGGACTTTAAGCACTTCTTGTACACAAACAGGAGTGCACGCACTCGTCGCAAGTCTGCAAGGGGCCTTGGAGGTCATAGGATCAGCCTGGAAAGGGACTCCAGAGGCCATCGAAGCCAATACTGATGAAGAAAGTGGGTGATGTGCCCAAGGTGGCACAGATACGAAGTGGCAAAGCTAGGATTTGAACCTGGGTCTTCGGCTTCCGAATCCACATTGACCTCTGGGGGAATCTTGGGGAGTCATTTTTCCTCTCTGAGCCTCATTCTATTCATCCTCAAAATACTTGTGCAGAAATCTTTGGCAAAATGTGAATTGTCCTCTCTTTATACCTGCACAAGGCCACAGAACGAGCATGTGGGTAGGCTGTATATTATAATTCCTATTTTACAGAAGAGGAAATTGAGGCTCAAAAAATCTGTTTGTCTTGCCCCCCCTCCAAGTCCATGACGCTTTGTACTCTGCTACACGGTCTCCCAATGGAAATTCTGCTGTTGCTGCTTATTATTAGGGCTTACAGGAGTCTTCTCTTATTGGGATTAAGCACTGAACATTCTTCCAATGCCTTTCAATAAACTCACAGCCTGAAAGCTGCAATATAATTTGAACTGGATTACCTGTAGTTCCCTGGACCTGCCACTCACATTGTTCACCCCGTAACCCTGTTTGATCTCCCTTACAATCTCTTCTTAAGGAAAGCAATGGCCAGGTCTCCCAAATGGCATGGCACCTCATTAATGACAAGTCTGCTCTGAGTTGTACCTGGGAGGCTCCCCCCTCTTCATTTGTTCAATAATTGACCTTTCACAGAGTGAGCCTGCGGGGCCAGACCCAGATTGTACATGTTTTGTTTTTGAACTGCCGAATGTCATGGGTGTAAGACACTTCTCAACCCCTGGCTTAATGGGTTAGTCTAACCTTGGCAGGTCACAGATGAGGTCATGACAACTCCAAAGGGCCATGGGGCTTAGATTGGGGATTGACAAGGGAATGCTGGGGGAGAAGGGCAATTATGTAAGATTCTACTTTCCCTCATATAGGCTAGACTTCCAAAAGAACCAATTTCAATGTTTCTGTTGATAAGCAAAAAGCAAAGAAAACCAGGTACCCCAGACCCACACCCCTGACTTACAGAATCCCTCAGCAAGAGTCTCCTCCCCAATATTGCCACCAAAGGTCATGCAGTCTCCTCCTGAAGGAATTCACTACCTCTAGAGGCTGGCCATTCCACTTTGACATGAGTAATGGTTAGGGAATTTGTCCTTACATGGAGCCTAAATGCTCCATAATTCACCCACTGTTCCTGGCTCTAGCCTCTGCACCAAACAGAAAAAAGTCTAATCCAGGGGTGGGGAACCTGCAGCCTCAAGGCCACATGTGGCCTTCTAGGTCCTCGGGTGCGGCCTTTTGACTGAGTCCAAGTTTTACAGAACAAATCCTTTAATAATTCTTAAACCATACTGAACTCCAATGGGTAAAATCAAGAACAAATAGTACGTATTTTCTACTACATTCATGTGCTACTAAGTTACAAATAAAAGTCAGTCGTAAAAGTAAATTCCTAGCAAATGCTAAAAGCTGAGTCTTGGCCATAGATAAAAAAGGAAAAAGCAGCAGACTCATAGTTAATGGAGATCTTAGAGACTTGGAATTCTCTTGAGACTATTTTGTCTTGCCTAGATAAGTTTCCGTAGGCTACTTGTTCATTGATCCAGCAAATACTCAAATATTTGTTGAGCCATTATGTAGAAGTCTGTGCACTAGGTAAAAGAACATATACAGCAGAGAATTACAAGATTTGGAGCAGGAAAGAGCCTTAAAGACCATTGAGTTCAATTGTATCATTTTACAGAAAAGGATACTGAGGCTCCAAGAGGGAAAGTGGTCACGGTCACATAGGCGGTAAGCTAGCAGCAGCCAGGTGACATAAGTGGGACTTTGGTCAAGTCCCTCGAAGAGCCTCAGTTTTCTTATTTTAAAAATGGGACAATAATATTGGCACCTGTAAACTTGATCGGGCTGTCATGATTTGAACACCGTAAAGACTGAAAGAAATATTAATTGTCATCATAAATCAGGACATTATGGCCAAGCACAGTATTGTGGCAGCTCAGAGTTGGGATGGATGACATCTGGTTGGAGGGATGGGGGAACAGAGGCAGCATTTTATCAGAGCTTTGAGGAGGAATTAGGAGTGGCCAGGCAAGGGTAATGAGGAAAGACTGGGGAAGGGAAAAGGTGGAAGGGCAGGGTGAGGCCAGTGGTGGAAAAGGTCCAGATTGTTTGCTTTGGCTAGAACTTTGGGTATGTGAAAGGAAGTAGTAGGAAATAATGTAGGTCAGTAGGTCAAGGCCAAGTTGTGGAAGGCCTTGAATGCCAGCGTAAATGTGTGAATGTTTAGTTTCTTTTCACTGAGAAGGTATTTAATGCTTTTAAACTGGGTGGGGGGATACAATTGATAAGTGGTCAAAGGGTATGAACAGACAGTTTTCACAAGAAGAAATCAAAGCTATCGGTGGTCACATAAAAATCACTATCATTAGAGAAATGCAAATTAAAACAGCTCTGAGATACTACCTCATACCTGTCAGAATTGCTATGATGACAGAAAGGGAAAATGACAGATTTGGAACTCGAATACACTTTTGGTGAAGTTGTGAAGTGGTCCAACCACTCTGGAGAACGTTTTGGAGCTACACCCAAAGGGTGAGGCAATCTCACTATGAGGTCTGTATCCCAAAGAGATCAAAGAAAAGGGAAAAGGACCCACACGTACAAAAATATTTATAGCAGCTCTTTTTGTGGTGGCAAAGAATTGGCAATTGAGAGAATGCCCATCAATTGGGGAATGGCTGAACAAGTTGGAGTATATAATTATGATGGAATACTATTGTCCTATAAGAAATGAGAAGCAGGATGCTTTCAGAAAAACCCTGGGAAGACTTACATGAACTGACACTGAGTGAAGCGAGCAAGAGCAGGAGAACATTATACAGCAATATTGTAATGGTGATCATTTGTGAAAGAACTCAGATTAAGACAGAGATCCAAGACAATTTGAAAGGACCCATAGCAGAAAAATATTATCTACCTCCAGAGAGAGAACTGATTAACTCTGAATGCAGATTAAAGGTTACTACTTTCACTCTTTATTTTTCTTGTTTGTTTGTTCATTTGTGTGTGTGTGTGTGTGTGTGTGTGTGCAATATGGCTATAATGTTTTGCATGACTTCGTATGTATAATAGATAACATATGGCTTGCCTTCTCAATGGATGAGGGAGGGGCAAGGGGGAGGGGCAAGGGGGAGGGAGAGAATTTAGAAAGTAAAATTTTTTAAAATGAGTGTTTAAAAATTTTAAATGTAATTGGGAAATATTTACCAAAATACAAAATGTATATTTAATAAAAATTTAAAAAATAAACTGGGAATAAGGTGTGGAGGGGTTGTGTGTAGTATGTGAGAAATATTTGCACACTCTCAGGAACTGTGGTTTCACTGGCCTCAGTACTCCTTCTATCAAAGAAGATCATGACCCCTCCAAACCTTAGCAGGTGAGTTGATGTGGCCACACAGACTCATTGTCTGATGACAAGTTTCTTTGGATTTACCTTCGCTGGCCTCATATAAACAGTGAGGATTTTTTGTTCTTTGGGTTTTTTTGCCTGGGGCAAGAGCATTTTGGGTCGGTAGACACCTGACCATGAATGTAGTCATGTTGGAAGCGGGGACAGTCTTCACTTTCAAGGATGAGATGAGGAAGAAGGCCTTTGGATTAATTATATTGTGTGATATATCATTGTAGCGTGGAGGAAGACCTTGGGATGAGGAGATATGGTCACCATGGGGAGGAAGCATGCCCCCACCAAGTTGGCACCCTGACTAAAAGCCCCATACTCCTTATACTAGTTATGGTACTGGAAATAGATATGTAGCCTGCTACTAGACCCCTACTTGAAGCCGTGCCAGAGTTTATGATCCATTGGCAGAGACTTTGGGCCCCCTCCACACTACACTGAGGTATCAGGGGAGGAATGGGAAGGGGTAGGGGTAGAAGGCTGTAGATCATTGAATATTCATGCCATAGGGTCCTCTTCAAAAAGTCAAAGCAAATTCTCAATTAAAATGTACAATTACTTATGTACAATTACTCAATCCAATTTTTACCAAGAAGCAGCTCCATCTGTCAAGACTCTCACTGACAGGGAGCCACACTGGGAAGGCATATTGTAAGGGCGGTGATGCTTCAGTAAATGCCACCTGAGAATCTGAGGAAACTTTGTAGAGAAAAGTTCAAATCCAATTCAGTCAATGAAGGAAAAACAGCTGAGCTCCCCTTTACACAACCAGAACAAAGCAAGTTGGAAGGGAACAGCCGAGGGCTTTATTATGGGCATGCACCCAGAGGGTGCTCAAAAGTGAAAAATCCCAGGATTCCTGAATTCATGTCGAATGTTAAAAATCAAATCTAAAGGTTGAATTCATCTTAAGAAACAATGAGTAGATGTGGGCTGAGTAAACTGATGTCTTTGGGTATGCAATTGTAGCTGCTGGGCATTAGGAGCATTTTGCTAGCCTGATGAAGAACAGAAATGAAATGGACACCATTTCGATGCCAATCAGAATACAAGCTTAAAGCAACAATAATAACAAATGTCCCATTTCCGTACTATGGTGGCAAACACCCAAATATTCATAAGAATTCAACAATTGCCCACAATCAGCCAACTAGAACACTGAGCCATCACAATTTAGGAGCAATATTTTTAATAGGTATTGGCATATCAAATAGTCAGAATCTCCAAACTATATGGAGTGAAAAACCTTCGAAATATAGAGAATTAGGATAAAGCTATTAAAGCCACGTGGGAACAGGACAAGGCACATGTCACTGCTGTCATCTTGTCTGTTCCTGGAGTGGTCCAAACATACCTTCGGTGAGTTTAGAGAAGATGAAAAGACATCCAGATACTTGGATTCAATTACAACTCACAGTCATTTTACAGTCAGCAGGCCAAGTTAAATATATAAGTGTAACAGCATTCAATAACAGTGATTTGGCTTCAGGCTCTTTCCATCTGAATCCAAACAAAAAAATCTGAGAAGAAAAATATAACTGAGAAACTGAGACTCAGAAAAGGGAGACAGTGTCCTCAAAGTCACAGCTAGAAAGAAGAGAGGCTGCAACCACTGCAACCCAAACATATCACTATTGCAAAGCATGTGGTGTTTCAGACAGATATATTGCACAGTTATTCACATGCTAAATTTTTCAGGCACTGGGTGCCAAGTACAGTGTTGATCATAGTTACAGCACTTAGAATAGTACCCTCTTGCTGCTCCTAAGGGGGAACACAGTGATGGAGGACTGTATTTTATTGGGATTTAAATATAATTTATTGATTCTGGAACAGCCCTGCAGAGAGTAGGCTCTAAGGTCAAGGAATTGTAGGTCAAGCTAGTTCTAGGGAAATTTTACCAGAAAGTCAGTTATCTAGTTTGAACTCCATTTAACTTGGGCTGGGTAGACTTAACTCATGCTTCTAATTCCTTGCAACCCCATTCTTGGTATTTATATGCATTTTTCTTTGAAATCATTCTGAGAAAATGTACTCTTGGAACCAAGGGTATTTGACAGTGGCTGCAGTGGGAAGAAGGCTAGAGGCTTCAGATGCTGTAAGTGGACAGAAAAAGGGGAGGAAGAGCATGCAGCAGACCTCTGGACTCATGGAGGAACATGGGCTCAGGGACCAGGAAGGCACAAACTTAATAACCCCAGCCAATATTTTTATATGAATCAGGGGAAAGCAGTAAGCTAGAATGAAGCCCTGGAGGAAGGAAAAATGGTCCCCCTCCCCACTTAGTTACAAGAAGGAGCTGATACCCCCTTAAAAAAACCTGACATGATTAGCAAGGTTGAATCCTTCTACAAGTTGCCATACTCCTTCCCCTAAAGGAAGTAATCAGGGCAAACAGATTAGGGTATCATAGGCACAGCAGTTAGGCTTATTGCAGACATTCATAACTGGGAGAAGCAGGCTGGCAGCTTAGTATAACCAATTGTACTTTTGATAAAATTCTGGTGTATTTTTGTTTAGACAGTAACATGTAAATGAGTTTACTTTCTACAAAAAAAACCAAAACAAAAAACCAAACTCCACAAAATCAACCCTTTATAGCAAGGGTTTAAATAAACAAGGAGTCCACCTAAGTACAGTCTAGGACTTTGCCACTAACTTAACTGTTTTAATCTCCACCTCTCTTATTATTTGCTTATTTTTCCGTCTTCCATCTACTGGTTTCCTCAGGCCATTTTCACAGCTTCTGGACTCATTCTTCTAGCTAGTACTTAGCTCCTACTAATTACCTATTTAACATTACTTTTGCTATTTGCTTTGAGCACCAAACACTCCCAAGTGGCTCTTAATGTCTCCCAGGCTTAGCTCTTTTCCCCACAGTCCAAGACTCCAACACTCTTCTTTCTCTATTCTTCTATGAGTGAATTGTTCTTTAAAGGGGATGAATATATTGTCACTGCCTCCCTCCAGCTGTTCCTAGCCCTTCCTAGGTGATTGACAACATCTATTTTACTGCCAGGCTTCAATTCAATCCAACAAGCAGTTATTAAGCACTTACGATGTGCAAACCCCTGTACTATGTGGCTACAAAGGCAAAAGTGAGATATAATCCCTGCTCTCAAGGAGCTTCCATTCTCCTGGCGCATCCAACATGTAACAGATAAGTAAGTACGAGAGAATGTGAGGAGGGAGTTGGCACTAATAACGTGTCTGGTCAGGAAAGGTTTCAAGTAGGAGGTAAACTGAGGCTGGGATTCTGAGAGAGTCGACGTAGAGGGAGGATGTTCTAGGCACGTGGGACAGCTAGGAGAATACAAATTTCTTGAGGGCAAAGATTGCTTCCCATTCTGGCTTTGTTCCCCCATGCCTGGCACATAGTTGTGGATTAATGAAGGCTTGTTGAATTGAACCGAACTAAAAGGCATGGAAGTAGAGGCTGGAACTTTGGGTTCAGGGAACAATAACTAGAAGGGTTTGGATACAACAGAATTTGTGAAGGAGGATGCAACACGCCAAACAAAACATGAAGTAAACATCATTAAACAGACTTCTTTCACAAGAAGCAAGCTTTTTATGTCAGATGGTTTCACAATCTGCCCTGAGGGTGAATGGGCAGAGATGGGGCCAAGACTGTCTCAGAGTGGCCTTGTCATTACACACATAGCCCTTCTGTAGAGAAACTGACCATGTGGCCACCAGGGGGAATGAACAAGCTCTGGGGCTCCTGAATAAATTATCTGTTGGCAGCTGACAATTGTGTTCCTTACTCACCTTCAGCAGGTCTTCCAGAGCAAGCCAGCACTGTGGGCCAGAGGGCTCCTCTAAATACAGTGTTAACAGACCCATTGTGATCTGAGCACGGGATAACTTTATGACACCATTGTGGATAATGAATGCATGTTCTAGCAATTAATGAGCATGTGTTAAATGTTGGGAAAATGTTATATCCTACATTACATGAATACATTAGAATTATATAAAAATTATACAATTACCTCCCTTCAAATATTATATGCAGATAAAAAGTTGAAACTCAAAGGGCTTGGGGGTGTGGTGAGGGAGTGGGAACAATGGGCCGTGAAGTATATAGTTGAAATGGACTCAACCTTGAAAACCTCCCTTTAGCCCAGGACAAATGAAAGATCTTTGATGGTGCTTGCATTTTCTGCATATATTACAAATGCATTTTGTATAGACTTATACAATGGGCTTTGCCCTATTCCTTAGGTTGGGTGCCATTTTTATTCAGCTTACCACAGGTTACTGGCTGGTCACTGAAGTATCTTACTCTAGAGTCATTTCCCTTGCCAAATGTCTAGCCCAGAGTCACAACTTGTTCAGAGCCAAAACCAAACCTTGAATGCCGCAAAGTGATGGATACAAAGAGAAATGTAAGGGAGTCCCTGCCCTCAAGGAATTCAGATAAGACATGGGCATAATCAAAAATAATGCATAGGAAAACCTGTTCTGCACCATAAAGTGCTACAAGCCAAGGGGTAGGAGACTTCAGAGGGCAGAGAAGCACTTAGAATTGGGGGATGAGTGGGTTGGGGAAGACTTCAAAGAGAACTCAGTATTTGGAGAATGTATAGGCTTTAGACAGATGGTAATGAAGGGAAAGACTCAGAGACAAGAAACTTGGGAGTATGTTATGGGAACAGTGAGTAGAGGAATTTGACGGGTAGGACTGGTAACAGGAGAAAAGCTAAAACTTAAAAAGTGAACTGGAGGAGACTGTGGAAGGCCTCGAATGCCAAGCTAAGGAGTTTGAACTTATGCTCCCATGCTTTGTATTGTGCTAATGCTAAAAGAAGAATAACACAGCTTCCTTTTGCAGTCAGTTACCAAGCATTTATTAGGCACATACTATGTGCCAGGCACTGTACTAATGGCTGAAGAAAGGCAAAAACCCAGCCCCTGACAGAAAGAAGCTCATATTCTAATGGAGGAAGGCAAGTAAATAACAAGGTATATACAAGATATATCAATCACTCAACGAGTAACCACTTATTGTTTTGTTGTTGTTTAGTCAGTTAGTCCTGTCTGACTCTTCGTGACCCCATTTGGGGTTTTCTTGGCAAAGATACTAGAATAGTGTGCCATTTTCTTCTCCAGCTAATTTTACAGAGGAAACTGAGGCAAGCAGGGTTAAGTAACTTGCCCAGGGTCACACAGTAAGTGTCTTGGGTTGGATTTAAACTCAGATCCTCCCAATTCTAGGCTTGCTGCTCTATCCACTGGAAACCACCTAGCTGCCCTTATTCACCAACTATGTGCCAAGCATTGTAGGTGAAGGTAACATGAAATGAGATAAGGCGTAAGCAGTTGGGGGGACTGGGAAGGCCTCCTGCACAAAGTGGAATTTGAGCTTTGTCTGGAAGAAAGTCAGGGAAGCTAAGAGGCAGAATATTCTAGGCAGAAGAATACACAGTAGGAAGATGATATGGAAAAACTTTATGCATGTACTGAATGAAGAGGAGAGCGGGGAGTAAGAAGACTGGAAAAAGAGGAAGGGACCAGATCATGAAGAACGATGAATGCCAAACACAGGATTTTCTATTTAATCCTGGAAGTGCTAGGGGTTCATTGGCATTTAATGAACAGCTGAGTGGTGTGCTCAGACCTGCACTTTAGAAAAACCACCTTGAAAGGTGAGCAGAGGTAGGTTGGAGTAGCAATATCTCCCCATGTGCTCTTCTGAAAAAGCAGCTTTTCTCACTTGGGATGTAGGCAAATAATGCTCTTGTATTAAAATAGTGTACTTCTTGTATGAAAAGACATATTATATTTAATATGAGATGTAAAGATCTTATATTAAGAGGAAATGCACCCCTCTTTAAATATATTTTCACTAGGTGAATAAAAATACCATGTATTAGTCAGAATAGTGGCTTATGCACCTTATAAGCAGTTGACTAGGAGTCAAGAGACCGTGGGCCAAGTCACAGGCTCGTCACTACTTCATTGGAGGACCTTGGGCATATCACTCCCAACACTTCAGTTTTGCCTCTCTCACAATGGGGAAGGTTGGGAGCATTGGCGTAGGGCCGAGGCTCTGAGCCTTTGTTGTGTCCTAGGCCCTTTAAGCAGTCTTCTGAAGCCTATGACTTCCTTCTCACAATCATGGTTTTGAATCCCATAAAACAAACAGGAAACTAAAGGTCAGTTAAAAAAAAGACAGCAATTTCTTGTTCCCATTCAAGTTCAGAGGCCTTCAAAATCTATGCATGGACTCCAGATTAAGAAGCTCTGGCTTAGCTGCTCTCAGGTATCATTATCAGGCACTGCCCAGCTCTGAAGCCTCTGCTCCAAGGACCCTGCTCTGCCCCAAGCCCCCCCCCAGCTCTGCCCCAAGGCCCCCACCCAGCTCTGCCCCATGCTATGTTGGAAGTCTTGCATCTATGTTTCCCTCAGGTGCTATTTCCCATGCCCAAGCTTACTCATAGGTCAAAAAGTCTTCTGAATTTTACCTAGAGATTTTAAACTATCCCTCTAATAATAGAATTATGATTTAATAAAAAACAGTGCATTCTTTCGTGTATCTGCCGCTTCATTTCGGGGTGGGTGGGAAAGAGCTCAGACCAAACAGAAATGACTAAAATCTCGCAATGATCATCCAAGCTTTGGTCAATGGATGCCTCCAGAACTGAACAAGGCATTGATTTCCCAATATTCTCGGGCTTCCCTTTGTGCCTAAGGGAATGAGCTCAGAGGGCTTGGAGAGCCATTGAGAGAAGTGTGGTTATATTGAAGAAGGTTCTAGGAGATGACTAAGTGGCCTAAAAGCAACTCTTACTTAGAGGTGGTCATTCTGGAGGTGCTAGCACTCTGGAGAAGAGCACTGCCAAGTCAGAAAGCTCAGTGTACAAGTGGTTTGTGCTTTGCTTCCTGGATGGTTCACTTATCTGGCCTTCTATTTGTAACTAAGCTTTGTCTCTACATCTGCCTTATTGTCAATGGGGGAGAAAAGCAACAGAAGATTGCATGGTAAAGTTAAAATGAAATTGGAACATAGACTAAACCTTCAAATTTTAAGGGAAACTCCAAAGCAGGATAAACCATGTAAGTAGATTATTTCCTATAGAAGCACAGGCATCGAATGACAGAGCTGGAAGGGACTTTACATATCACTTGGTGCAACTCACTTTACAGAAGAGAAGGCTTTGGCCCAAAGAATGCAAGGGACTTGCCCAAGACCAGGTGGGTTACAAAATGGGAAGAATTTAAAAAACAACAACTGGGCAGTATGAGATTGCTTTTCTGCAAACATGGTATTCTATCTTAGCGTTGACGTAAGGAAAATGGTTCTCACTGCAGAGACACAGTTCATGGGCAAGGGAAATTGCATCAGAGAGAAGCATATATGGAGGGGTTTAGAGCCCAAAGGTACCTTCGCCATCCCCTTGTGCACCTCCGCAGTGAAGGGAGTGCCGTGAAGCTGACGTAGGTTTTGCAATCGAAACTAATCTAGCCAACAAGCTTGTATGCCTGCCAAAAGGAGTGAACAACAGGCTCATGACAATGCGATTGCCACTTTAAGGAACACGTCACGCCACCATCATCAGTGCCTACACTCCCACCATGATGAAAACCCTGATGAAGTCAAAGAAAAATTTTATGAAGACCTGGAGACTCTTCTCATCAATGTGCCAAAAGAGGACAAGCTTATAACTCTCACAGGGCAAGTGTTCACATGGTGGTCAGAAGAAGGATACAAGGATACAAGGACACTCTCAAGGTCTCTCTCAGTAACTTTGGAATTGATTGTATGACGTGGGAGACACTGGCACAGGACCACTCAGCATTGAGTGCCCACATCAGAGAAGGAGCTGTGCTCTATGAGCAAAGCAGAACTGAAACATCTCGAAGGAAATACAAGATGCACAAGTTTGGAGTATCCATCCCAAATGTTCACATGGACTATTTGCATCCGACCTATGGTAGAGCACTCCGGGCTCATATTGGCCTGATTAGTCACAGGCAGACACATTGAATCTTGACTCAAGCATAGTGATATCATTTTGGTCCTCTTGGAGAATGAAGGACAACTAACCAATCATGCTACTCGAGGGAAAGGAAATGACTTGCCTAAGGACACACAATGGGCAACTAAGTGGCACAGCGGGTAGAGCGTATCATAGGTTTTCTGAAAGCTTCATGTGATACGATGTAGGTAAAACCACTTTTCAAATCTTCAAGTATAATATAAAGTAAAAGGGCATCTGGCATAGTGGGCAAAGGGCTGGCTTTGGGGTTAGGAAGGCCTTGGTTCAAATGTCATTGGGTGAATATGGGTGAATCACCTAAACCTGCTCGTTTCCCTCAAGTAGAATAGAAGACCCTGACTTGAATCTGTGCATGTGGCACCCGTCAGTCATTAGAAGGCTTTAAATGCCATACTCTCATGTTGCGGCCTACGAGCAGCCAGCTGTTCCCCAATCTTATGCCACCATCTCCCGCAGCTGTGTGCCCATGGGCCGTCCTCCATGATGAAATCCTTCTCTTCCTTCCTCAAGCTCTGGAGCCCGTCCTGCTCTACTGAGCCCAGAGAGAGCTTGGTCATCTCATATTTCCCTTGAGCCCTTGGTCTGGGTCACCCCTTGGCTCCTTTCACTTTCCACAATGTATCATACTGAATTGTAGGAATATGGAGAGCAATCTCATTGCTTTAGGGAACTCCTACATCAGAAACCTCCCTCTATCAATGCAGGTTGGTACCTCCTCTGCAGCTTAAAGCCTCCCTTGTTTAATGGTTCTTAACCTTTGTTGTGTCTTGGAGCCCTTTGCCAGCCTGGTGCAGTTTACAGACCCCTTCTCAGATAGTGTTTGTAAAGGCATCAAATAATATATATAAGATTGCAAAGGGAATCAATTAAGTTGAAATACAGTTAACAAAATTTTTAAAAAGTTCAAGGACCCCAAGTAAAGAACAGCTGGCCTAGAACAATTAAAGGATTAAGTGTCTGACCCAGTCAGAGGGAGTTCTGACCTTATGTCTTCTTGGTTTCAAGGTTAGCACTCTAACCACTAGGCCATGCTACCTCTCCATACTTAATTATGCACATGTTACATGATCCCGTAAGACTTTAAGCCCGATGAGAGGATACAGTTTGCTGTTCTTCACTCTTGTATCTTCAATGCACAGCACAGTGACTTGGATATAGTAGGCCCTAAACAAATGCTTGATGAATTTGAATTTTACTCAGAAGGCGATGGGGGCCAGTGAAAGTTTTTGAGCAATTCACTTGCTTTTATAGCCTTTTCCTGATGTGTCTTTTCTAACTCTGATTTGTGAATGTTCTTTCTCTTATTATATGACCACTAGTCTTCATTAGTAGGGACAGCCTTTACAAATTCTTCTAGAAAAATCTCATGCTATTTCTATAATGAAAGAGCGAGGCTTCCCTAAAAGCCCAAGCATGCTTAGACTCTGTGCCTGGCTCCAAAAGGGAGATATGTGTGAGACTTTGATAACATATGCTGCTGGCATAAGTTACTGGGGTGAACACACATCCTCACACCCACATGGGTGCCTCATGTGGACAATTTCAACACTGATGCTATTTTTATTGCATTTGAGCAAGAAGCTTAGTTGGCTCTGCTTTGGTACTAAAAAAAACAACCAAGATTGAAAGTTTGATCCCTCTCTGGCCCAGTGAGCTCTGTAGACACACATGGTTCTGTGACTTACTGGCTATGCCTCTTACCATCCAGACCACACATCAGCCATATCACAGATGCACATCACTGGTCTCCAGAGGAACTTGGGAGGCAAGTATGAATGGCTCCAGGCACCACAGCCTCACTACTGGAAAAAAAAAGCATCTTGTAAGCATATTATGGACATGGTAGGCAAATCGAACTATTGTCGTATACAAAAGGGGCACTATGAAGGTCAGTGTGGAGTAGTGGCTATAGTTTGAGACTTGGAGTGGAGAAATCCTGCCTCTCACATGGGCAAGTACATTAGCTTTTTCGTCCTCAGGTTCCTTATCTCTAAAATGGGGGTATTAATCCCTGTAATACCTACATCACAGGCTTTCTGAAAGCTTCATATGATACGATGTAGGTAAAACCACTTTGCAAATCTTAAAGTATAACACAAAGTAAAACGACATCTGGCCTAGTGGGTAAAGGGCTGGCTTTGGGGTTAGGAAGGCCTTGGTTCAGATGTCGCTGTGTGAATATGGACAAATCACCTAAACTCACTCGTTTCCCTCAAGTAGAATAGAAGATCCTGGGAGTGGGCACTGTTTTCTTCATTTGGTCTTTGTATCCTAACAGCTAGCACAAGGCCATGCACGTGTATGCTTAAGAAATGTTTGTTGGATTGCATTGTCTTGGATCCGAGCTCTGAAGGGGACTGACTTATTCCTGCTGTATGTATCTCACTGGGTCATTGTGAAGCACAAAGCAAGGAAAGGATAGAAAATCTTTCACAGATGGTATAACAATGGCCATTACTAAGGGCAGCTGTGTGTGTATGCCCGTGCATGTGTGTGCATGCATGCACACGTGTGTGTTTATGTACATGTGTGTATGCATGCGTGTGTGTGTGTTTTCAGGCTCTACACTGGGGATGATACTGGGTTTATTATTATTATCATATTCATTCATTAGTTTATCTATTTATTTATGTTCAGGAAAATGAAACATCCTCCAAAGGAGTGGTCCCTGATTCATGATATAGCTAAGGCAGAAAGATATGATGGGGGCCACTGGAACTTCCAAGATCCCCTTGAGCCCACTGACGCCACACCGATTTGCAATTTTTTCAGGAATACATCTCCAACTTGATTGGTGCTTGATGGTATTGCTTCATATATGCATCATTTTTTAGTTTTCCAATCTGTGCTCCCAGAGGGGTTTTACAACTACATTTTTAAAATAAAATGAAGAAACATTTCTTCCTGATAACAAAGAGATCTTGAATGATTCAAACACACATGTATTCAGTTTGAGTTAAGGTGACGTGAAAAGACCCAACTTGTCTTTAGCGACAATTTAGGTTTGGGCCTCTAGTAGAGGAGAATGGTTCATTCGGAATGCATTGGGTCTTTACACAACAATTTAGTTGGAGAGAAAACTAAAAGGTGAAGTAATAAATAGACCTTCTTTCTCAGGTTAAAGACAATCAGTTTGTAAGCATTTATTAAGTGCCTACTATGTGCCAGGCAGTGTGCTAGGGGCTGGAGGTGCAGATACAAAAAAAATGAAAGAGTTCCTACTCACGAGGAACTTCTAGTCTATCTGGGGAGACAATAAGTACAGAGATAAGTCTATGCTGCAGAAATATAGAGAGAATACTCAGACAAATATAAATCAACACGAGATAGCTAAATACAAGGGAGTTTATGGAGAGAGGGCCCTAGTTGTGGGGGTGGGCGATGAGGAGAGGCTTCAGTAGAAGGTACTGGGGAATGAAGGAGCAGAGGGATTCTGTGAGGCGGAGGTGAGGAGAGCACATTCCTGGGATGGGAAGGCCTAGACTGGATGTAGAGTGCCATCTGTGAGCAACAGAGAAAAAGCCAGCTTGCCTGGATTGCGCAGACCAAGAGAAGCAGTCATGTACAACGAGGCAGGCAAACTAGGCTAGGCAGGGAAGGATTGCAAAAGTGAAACAGAAGAGTTGATTTTTTTTTCCTGGAGGCACCAGGAAGCCTTTGAAACTGATTGAGTTGGAAGTGACAGGTTTAGATCCACATGAAAGGAAAAGGATTTCTTCAGTTGTGGAGGGGATTAAGTTCAGTGGAGAGAGATATGAGTCAGGGAGACCATTTAGGAGGCTGGTGCAGTAATCTAGGGAGAGGTTATGAGAACCTGAACTTAGGTGGGAGCTCTGGGGTGAGAGGAGCAGGGATGAGACAGAAGTTGGGGAGGTCAAACCGTTAATATGTGGCACCTGATCGGCTATGTGGGGTGGAGAGTGGGGAGCCAAGGATAACACTGAGGTTATGAACCTGAAAGAGGTGGCGCTGCAGTGGACAAAGCTCCAGGCCTGGAGTCAGGAAGACTCCGCTTCCTGAATTCAAATCCGACCTGAGACCCTTACTAGCTGTGAGACCCTGGGCAAGTCGCTTCACTGTTTGCCTCAGTTTCCTCAGCTGTAAAATGAGCTAGAGAAGGAAATGGCAAACCACTCTAGTATCTTTGCCAAGAAAACCCCAAATGGGGTCATGAAGAGTCAGATAGGAATGAAACAACTAAACCACTCACCATCATCATCAGCGACAACAGGAAATAGGAGGATGCAGGTGCCCTGGATAATAATGGAGAAGTTCAGAACAGGTTAGAGTCGGGGGGAAAGATAAGGGACTCTTGTGGGGACATGCTGAGTTTAAGATTTATGTGGAACAACCAGTTAGAAATTTCTAAAAGGCAGCTGGAGATGAGAGATTGGGAATCACCTAAAAGAGATGGTGATTAACTCTTTGGGGGAGGGGGAGAGAGAGACAGAGAGACAGAGAGAATAAGAATATTTTCATGAATGCACTAAACCTTTGATATAACTCAAGATACTGATTTGCGTTGTTCAATTCAGACAAGCTGGCTTTGTTAGCGTCCTAAAGAACTCTAGAGGTCATTATTTGCTCAACATGAAGTTATTACCTAATGCTAAAGTCACTTAGCTATTCTGAACCCCATTTGCCTCCTCTGTAAAATGGGGGCAATGAAAGTCGCCCTAGTTGCACTCCCCAGGGCTGTGGCACGTACAGCTCTTTGTGATTGTAAAGTATTGTGTAAATATGATCTCTTATTTGTAGTGTGCTAAATTCCATACGAGGTATGAAATAATCAATCCGTATAATACGGCAGTAGCAGAGTGCAGGAAGGGGCAATGGTACTTCCAAATCACAGTTACCCAACAAACAAAGGCATTACTAGGGTGAGGCCAATGTAGTTTTGCCCTAGGGCCCCCAAATTTAGAGGGCATGGATGAGACTTCCAGTCCTGCAGAAACATAAAAGCAACTGAGCTTAGCCCCAGTCAAGAACAATAATTAAGTAAAATTTGAAGCTACCAGATGGCAGTTTTTTCACCCATCGGACATGGCTCAGGTGACTACTTCCAAGCGCCGTACCTGGCTCTGTCCATAGCAGTCTTAGGGTATTCCAGCATCTTTATTCCCCTCCCTGACTTGAATCTGTGACTTGAATCGCTGGTACATTTCATGCCACCTGCTTGAGTGCAAGAAATGGTTGGTTACATCTCTGCCTACAAGAACCTTAGGAGATTTTCCAAAGTAAATGACCAAAAAATAAAGAAGTAACCAAACCAAGAAGAATTCTCCCTTTAAAAGCAAATGGATAAAACTAAGCATATGCCCAGAGATCTACAGGGCCCTGATGATGTATGAATAAGAAAAGGGATTAAATTGACTTTGTATAGAAGCAAATTCATTTTGAAAACCTTTCCTTTGTGCCCAGTCCTTGAGGCCCTCCTGGGTTTTTCCACTGTGGGTAGAAAGGAAAGTTTCCCATTAGAAGAAGAGACAGTCCAGGGTGCCAATCCATTGCATCCTAATGCATACAAAGGCCTATGCTATCAGCCTGACTTCCACACCCAGGAACTCTGACAGTGAAGGGGTCAGTTGCTGGAAAGTGGGAGGCTATGACAGATTGGGGCTTCCAGGCCTTCCCACTTCTGGGTGCTCGTTGCTATGGTACGTTAAGGTGCTGAGCACGAGGGGCAGTTAAAAAGAATGGGCAAGGCCTTGGCCACTAGCAGCAGGATCCACACATTCTGGCATGGAGCCGGTCCATTGGCATCTGCCATCAATGAATACCACTCAGCTTATTGACACATTGACATAAGCTCCCTTGCTCTCTTGTCAATGCCCCCTAAGTGATTCGTTTGTTTCCAGTGTGAAAGCAGCCCTGCACTTCCATTCTTTTCTGCTATGCTGCTAATGCCTTTCATAAATGTATTTCCTCTTTATAATTCCCGCCTTCAGAGAATAGTGAATTGTACTGATGTTCCTCTAATGCTGTTTGGGGGCCACTGTGCATGTAGAAATACACAAATTGCACTTGATAATATCTCCTTTCAGATGATTTGATTGCTCCTGAACGATCAGATCATTGCAGTTGGCTTTCCCATGAGATGCTGCAAGACTTCTTATCTATAGCTTCCCTTGGCTAGACTAGGAAATGTCACTGGATGACAAGAATGGTTTGTAATGGAAGTGGAGGAAGTGTAGAGAGCCCTCCATGCCTCTGTTACTTCCCTCAGATGCTGTGGGTTCCAGTCAATATCCTACTTGCTGTTACCATACATGACATTCCATCCCCAGAGGCAGTCCTTCATGCCTAGAATGATCTCTCCTTTCCATCTTCAACCCCTGGGATCTCTAGCTTCATGCAACCTAGCCACCTCCTACATGAGACTACACCTGATTCTGCTACTTGTTAGGGCTTTTCTGCCCAGTCCAGTGACTATTTACCTGTTTTGTATTAACTTACCCTTGTATTCATTTTTTTCTCTAGTAGAATAGAAGCTCTTTGAGGGCAGAGAAAGTTTTCTCTTGTTTTTGCATTCCTAGCAATTAGCATTGTGCCTAGCACATAGGAGGTCTTAGACAGATGCTCACTATCCTGTGTTTACATGAATTGTATTCACAGGCATGCATGGTACATAGCATTAGAGTGAGAACGCAAGGAATTCTGTTTTCACAAGGCAAACATTTAATTAATCATAAAGGATGCTATTTTTATTAGCCAAACTAAAGAAACTAGAATCTAACTAAACTTATTTTTAAATGAACTAAACTTTATTTAATAAATACAAGCTGTTTAATCAAACCCTTCCCCTTTCATTAGAATATACAACACTCGTTTCAGCTTTATCTTCTTGGACAAAAATAAAATCCCAGCTGGACCCTGCTCCTTAACCTTCTACTTGGTCATGAAAGGGCAGTAATAAATTTCAGGCCTGGTATGACTCTTTGACATTGAAAATTTTAGTTTTTTTGCCTTCCTGGATGGTAGCAACCAAAGCCCCTGTGCCATGTACTACAGCGTGAACCATGGAAAATCATGTGGGCAGGGGAGACAAAGGGGGAAAATGATCTAGTTAATTTCTCCCTCACCCAGCTACAGCTGACTGCAGTGCCTGGGAAGGTGGGAGCTGTGGGCCTCATGGGTGCTGGAAGGAAGAAGGCAGACAGACCTTCTGACTCTTACATAAACTGGGCTCTACCAAGCAGAAACACCATTGGACAAGGCAAGGCAGTACAGGAGAGAAAATTTGGAAGGGGGTTATAGACAGGGCTTGAGTGAGGTATGGAGACAAAACCAATGGGAAGCAGAAAAGAAGAAAGGAGGAAGGAGGAGTAGCTGCCATAGCCACAGAAGATCCCCAGAGACAAGGAAACCTGCCTCTGGTGGGTTCTGAATACCAGGCAGTCCCACTGTGGCAAGAGTGGGCATATTAGGGTACACCTAGGCAGACCTGGCACATACCTAAGTTTACAGCATTATTCAAGGCCTTCTTTGGAAAAGACACGCTGCTGGACTACACATGTTCTAATAGTACCTCATGTTTTCTGGGACCTCCAAGTGCCTGATGAAAAACTTCCAAATAAATGAATCAAAGATGGGACACAATATAAATGTGGAATCTATAGGAGAAGTGCCCGAGGCGTTGGTGGTAGTGTTTTTAACAGACCTTTAGGGTCAGAAGTAATGAATAATTACTTAAATTGTAGGTGAATAATCTGGTGTTTTCACATTATTCTTCTTTATATTCAATACTTCACCCCCAACAAGAATGGTTTCTAAAGGCAAAAAACGCCCCACCATCCTAGCCTCAGTCTACTGGTCCTTGGGGCACTAGCCTGGAGCACAAAGGGGTTAGGTGACTTGCCTAAGGTCACATGGCTAGTACAGTCAGAGGTAGGATTTCTCACTCTACCCATTGGGCAATATTGTCACCGTATAGTCAACTTTAATATAGTCCTAAAAAGCCATTCTCAAATTGATGCACTAAGATAGATTATCATTGAATCGTGTATTTGGGAAACCGGATTCCCTTTACAACAAAGAGACCTCTAGGTCAGAAGCTAGGGCTCTAGATTGATGCGAAAATGATGATGCATCCCAACATCATTTGGTAAATGGTTGAAGGATCAATATACTGCAATCAGTGTTAATTAAACTGTAGTCCTTCTGACAATGCTGTATCATCTAAAGGATTGGAGCTCCAGTTCTGCTGGCCTCAGATCTTTTATTTCTACTAACTTAAAGTGAATTACTAGCTTGATTGATCTTTCTCCCAACACTGAATCAATCGACCAACAAACATTAAGTGCCATCTATGTGCTAAGCACTGAGGTAGATAACTAAGTAACTGACTAGCTTACCGGGCAGATGTAAGCGGCTGGGTTGGATGTGTCTACACAAATAATCAGTTCAGATGCTCAAGCAATAGCTTGGCCATGGCTTCGAATTTCCGTCATGATGTTGTGATCAGACCAACTCTTTGTGATAGGGTGGGATCAAAGAGATGGAAACACCACCGACGTCATCTAGCTCAACACCTTCATTTTACAAATGAGGGAAATGAGACTCAGACATGTGAGGGAACTCGTTCAACACAGAAAAGACAGGATTCGAATCTAGGTCCTCTATACCACACAGCCCCACTTTGGAGACGCCATCACCTTATCCTGGAGCTTTATGCAGTGCCTGCTTGCATCAAAACCATCTCTGAGTGGCAAGGACAATAGCATACAATGGAAAGAGTCCTAGATTTGGAGTCAGAGGATGAGAGGTCAAATCTCACCTCTTCCACTTGTTAGCTGTGTGATCCTGTGCAAGTCACTTAAATTCTTTTTGACCAAAAGTTTCTTCACCTGAAAAACGAGGGAGTGGAACCAGATGACCTCTAAGGTATCTTCCAGACCTAAATTGTTTATTGTATGTGCCTTCTCTCCAGAATATATATGTGTGTGTATATATATGTATATATATATATATATATATATATATATATATGTATATGAATAAATGTTAGTCCTGCAATAGACCCCGAACTATCGTTCACATGGTGATTTGGACTTTTCCAAGTGCATTCTCCTCCAGCACTTGCTGCAGCACTGAACTGGTGTCTGTAAAAGGAGTGGCAACTCTCCTCTTCATGGCTTCTGAAGTCAAACCCAACCTGCCCTGGGTCCTTTGGCACTGTGTGCCAGAAGCAGCGACAACAATGTATAGGATCAGAGGGATTATGTCATTAGGATGGAAACAGCCAGAGGCTTGGCCTGCAGGTGAGCCCCAGATGGATGCGCCTCAGATGGCAGGCAAGGAGTCAGCAGCAAGGAAGGCTCCCAAGTGAGGTTGGAAAGCGCATCTTGGCAAAGGGTACGTTTGTCCCCTCTATGGTGGGGTCATTATGCACGACCCCTGCCCATTCCTCCATCTGGTTTTCATGTCAACTAGCATCACTTCATTTTTTTCTGTGGTCTGATTTTCAGCCAGTTCACGAAATACAATGCATGCTCCAGATTTTTTTAAAAATTAAAATCTCCATGGTGGCTGTATGTACATCTATAAGGACGTGAAGATAAACAAAGGAATGTGGCAACATACATATGGGGCAATGGCAAAGCTCCAAGGAGAAGGGTCAAAAGGGATTTGGGGGTCTGGTAGCACTTTCCATTATATTTGGTGGTGGTTCTTTTTTGTAATTTTTTTTAGCTTTCTTTTGTGTTGGCACTGTCATTTAAAAGAATTACACTTCTTAGTGAAAAACACCTGAGCTAGAAAGAGGAATTATACAGTGAGTCACGGCAATCAAAATGACAGGGAGCTGGGGGAGGTGTGCCTCCCCCTTCTTCCAAGACTTCCAAAGAGCCATGATTTCATCCACTTAACCCTCCTTCCTCCCAGGCAGATCACCACCCCTCCATGCCTTTGAATATAGCTTCATGACTTGCTAAGGCCCAGAAATTCCTTTTTCCGGCAGCCAAGCTTCTCTAGTGATGAGCCTTGAGACCTTAGCCAAACCTTGCATGAGAGACACAGAGACCATCCTTAGGCCTCTACTTGGCGCTCTTTCAGCTCAGTAAAGACTGTCAAAGCTTCTCCTTTCCTGGTGGAGCTTCTGGAAGCCACGGTCACCCTGACACCACCAGGAGGTGTCAGGAGAGGACTTTAATAAAAGAGCACCTTGACCCATATTTACTAAATGCCCACTAGGTAGCGCAGTGGATACAGTGATGGATTTGGAGTTAAGGAGACCTGAGTCTAAATATTCCCTCAGATACTTAATAGTTGTATGATCCTGGGCAAGTCACTTAATCTCTCTCAGCATCAGTTTCCTCAACTGTAAAATGGATGTAATAATAACACCTCACACAGCTTTTGTGAGAATTAAATGAGGTAGCACATGTAAAATACTTTGCAAACCTTAACGTGCTATGTGGATGCTAGTTATTATGATAATTATTATTATTAGTTACTAAATACAAGTCCCCAGCATGCAATCAAGCACACTTCCTCTATCTTAGTTGTTTCTGGTAGTTGAAGCCACCTACTCAGTCCCAAAGTCAAATCACTTTTAGGTTCCCTTTGCAATTCTTGTTCAGAAGTGCTGGAGCATAGCTTTGGCTGGATTTTTTTCTCATTTCTCTTAGCTTTGTACCAAAAGTCTGTCAGTAAACCAGTCATTTTCATCACCACAAACCAGACCACTGGTCTAATTGAGGCACAAATTGAGCAAGATTCTCCCTGGGTGTCAGATTTCTCCAATTCAGGAGAGTGAGGGCCATGTTGATGTTCGGGACATCTCAGAAAAAATCAGTCACTCAAAGCAGTGGTCTAAAATGATCTAGACAAATAGATAGCAGACTGATCGACCTCTGTACTTTTCAATGGATCCTGTTGGCACCAGAGACAAAGACTACAGACCACAAGCCACTCAGCTAGCAATCAGTGAGCTACAGTGGATTCCTAGACAGCATTCCAGTGACCCAAGGAAACTGCCCAGAGAGGAAATATACAAAACTAGACTGATTTGACCCACCATTTTGGAGCATATCTTAAATGAGGTTTGTCAGTCAGCCATCAAGAGTCACTGAGCTCCCCTTTTATGGAAAGCATAATATAATAGGAAGAGTTGTTGTTGTTCAGACCTCACGGACCATACAGGCCATGGATTTTTCTTGGCAAAGATACTGGGGTGGTTTGCCATTTCCTTCTCCAGTGGATTAAGGCAAACAGAGTAAGTGACATGTCCAGGGTCACACAGCTAGTAAGTATCTGAGGCTGGATTTGAACTTGGGTCTTCCTGATTCCAGGCCCAGTGCTCTATCCACTGAGCCAGCTATCTAGCTGCCTCCTACTAGGTAGAGTAAAGAGAGAGAAAAAAAACAGAAATAAAGATACTTTCTGCCCTTAAAGCTCATTGTCTATCTATCTAGGGTAATGGAAAATACGGCATGAAATGTTTAATGAAAACATACTTGTCAAACAAAACATATGTAGGGGGTATATTCAAATGGACATATCTGTGCCTTCCAGCAGCTGTCATTAGTGGGCATGTCCAGTGTAGCTTTTGTATCTACAGCCTTGGGATTGGCCACGGTGTCCACTAAGGGCAGCTGCTGGAAAATGCAGCTGTTTCTATTTGCATATGCCCCCTATGGACAAACAAGGGTAATTAACAGAGTACACAATGAGGAGCCACAGGGAAGGAATGATCACGATTACATGGGAACCCTTAACTGCTTTGACAACTGTAGAGAAACTAACCCCTGAATAGCAGGGGTTCACATTGATCAGGCCCAGGCAAGGCATTGCCAGCATTTTGAACGGAAGGATCCTATAGGATGGCTGACAAGGCCTGGCTCAGACTGACTGTGAGCAGGTTGGGAAAGGTCAGAGAGAGCAAGAGGAAGAGGGTAAATGAGAGAGCAAGAATCACCAAGTGACCTTAATTAAAAGAAGGCGACTTGGCAGTTGGGGAAGAGTTCAGAAGCTGTCACGGAGGAAAGCCACATGTGCTGGAGCAACGGGGGGCTCTTTCTGAACAAGAAATACTGTATTTTACCAAGGATTCAAGTGAACCTTAACCTCGCAAGTCCTGAATTCTGTCTCAGAGTGGTGGTTTTGCCGAGAAATGTGTGGTTCAGTGCTAGCCGAAAACAAATAATCACAACTCTAATCTTCTTCCTGGGTTTGTGCTGGATTCAAGCGATGTGTTTGGCCAGGCATTTTTCCTTGTTAGTGTCTGACTACCGAGTGTAGACAATTGAGAATGAATGCAATTACAAACTATTCAGATAGAGCTATTATTAAGCATTCATATTTCAATCAATGGTGCAGAAGGAAACTATGGCAGAAACACAATTTATTCTGATAATATTTGCATATTGGTGTCAGGAGCTTGATTCAAACCAATTATGCTATAGTTATCTATGAAAACCATATGGTGGACAGATAGATATGGCATACTCTTCCAGTTAAAATCTGCACTATAGCATTTGCATAGCAAGAAAAGCAAACAGACAAGGAAATATTTATTATTCATGGACTAGACACAGTGACATAGGGTCCCATCTCTTTTATTT
The DNA here is from genome assembly GCF_011100635.1 of Trichosurus vulpecula. NCBI lineage: Eukaryota > Metazoa > Chordata > Mammalia > Diprotodontia > Phalangeridae > Trichosurus > Trichosurus vulpecula. Next base: position 33,593,317 of record NC_050582.1, read on the forward strand.
CAAATGACTATGTATTTACACAAATAATTACTGTCCAAATAATTATAATTATTATATTAATATCAGGCAATGGACAGAGAAAACAGAATGATGTGAGGGACAGAATGGAGAGGAGTGTGAAATGACAGTGTGTACGTTTTTGGCTTTTCTCAGCTGAGCAATGATAATACCAACAGCTCACAGACTACATTTGCGTAAGCTTACAAAGCACTTTCTGTATACTATCTTACTGGATTTCATACCAACCCTATCAAGTATATGAAAATCCAGGTTTTAGAGCTAGGTGCAACCTCAGCCATCAGCCGGTTCAATTTACGGGGAAAAAGGATGTTTTCTACCATATCCTTAACAAGATGTCATCAAACCTTTGCTTAATGACCATCTGCTGCCCCACTGGGGACCCAACTAGACAGTTCCAATCGGGCAATGCAGCTCCCTCCATCCCTCCCTCCTTCCTTCCTTCCTTCCTCCTCCATCTCTTCCTCCCCCCTCCCTCCCTCCTCCCTTCCTTCCCTCCTTCCTTCCTTCCTTCCTCCTCCCACCCTTCCTCCTTCCCTCTTTCCTTCCTTCCTTCTTCCTCCCTCCCTTCCTCCTTTCCTCCCTCTCTTCCTCCCCCCTCCCTCCCTCCTCCCTTCTTTCCCTCCTTCCTTCCTCCTCCATCTCTTCCTCCCCCCTCCCTCCCTCCTCCCTTCCTTCCCTCCTTCCTTCCTTCCTTCCTCCTCCCTCCCTTCCTCCTTCCCTCCTTCCTTCCTTCCTTCCTCCTCCCTCCTTTCCTCCTTTCCTCTTTTCCTCCCTCTCTTCCTCCCCCCTCCCTCCCTCCTCCCTTCTTTCCCTCCTTCCTTCCTCCTCCCACCCTTCCTCCTTCCCTTCCTTCCTTCCTTCCTTCCTTCCTCCCTCCCTTCCTTCCGGGGTCACAGAGTTGGATGTGATTGAAAAACGACTAAACAAGTAGAGCAACAATTAATATGCAGTTTTTCCTCCCTTCAATCCTAAACCAGTCTTACCATTCTTCCACCTGACAGTCCTTCAAATACAGTTATCATGTTCCCGTTAAATCTTCTCACTCCAGATTAGCCCCTCCTCCCATTTCTCCAATCAGTCTTAATATGACATGAACTCTGGGTTGCCCCCCTCTTGTGAATGGCCTTCCTAAAATGTGGTGACCAAAACCAAGCATACTAGTCCAGATGTGCTCTACCCAAGGCAGAAGAGAATGAGCTTATCACCCCTTACTTACAGATACTATACATCTAGGACTGCTTAAGATCACATTAGCTGCCTTATCACGCTATAAACTCATATGGAGGTTGCAACTCAATTAAACCCCCAGATATTTTTCAAATGAACTACAGGCTCTGAGATCATACTTAGGAATTTACTTGGAATAATGCAACATTTTACAAGTGAAAATGCTGAAATTTTCAGAAATGTAGTACCAGCTAAGACAGACCTCTGCTTTCAGGTAGTACTCTGTGCTAAGGAGATATAAATTTTTTCATAAAGCCCCAAGCAGCCGATCAAACTGCGTGTAATGACATGAGAATAGGTTTTGATACTGAGTCTCTAAGACTGACTTATAGTTAGGAGATCATACCGTCTTTTACAACATTTCCTTTAACTTTGATATTCAACTTCATTAGTTTGGACCATCCTCTGCCTTAACTAAAAGACCTACTCATCTTATTTCTCGAGTACATTTCTCTTATTTGTCTGTAAAATATGAAGAAAGTAAGCAGGAAGGGCAGTGATGCTGTTCATCAATATTATCAAATATTTGATGGTTGTACATTCATCCAAGTCATGTGGTCATTGCAAAATGCTTGTACGAAGTCACTACTTAGCAGGCAGGTGAACTTGGTATGTTATGCCCTACCCCCCCTTTCAGTTTCTCCATCTTGCTCCAGCTCACCCCACTGTTTGTACTCCCATCTCCACGGAAATAATCCTGCCTCAGCTTGTCCTACTGTTTGTGTCCCCATCTCCACAGAAATCTAATTGTGTTCTTTCCCTTTAAATACTCTTTCCCTCCCTTTGCTCAGGGCTGTTCGATTTGAGTAATTACTCCGAACAGTCGCGCTTCAATAAATCCACATCTAAATTTATATCCTAGTCTCGCTCGCTTTTTTTCGGCACAACAGGTAAAGCCTCAAGCTTCCTGCACCTCAGTTTTGGTGTCTGTAAAACCTGGGCATAGGACTCTGATTTCTAAGGTTCCTTCCAGCTCTTGCATTGCATGTGATGAAATGGATGGGTTGCAAAGATTGGGCTTTAGGGAATCATCTCTTCCCCTACTGACAGCTTCAGCTCGAGTTGGACTAGCTTTCATTTAACCTTTTACTCGGGAAAGAGCACTAGGCCTGCAGCCACAAAGCCCAGGTTCAAGTACTAGCTCTGACACTTTATTAGCAGCGTGCCTCAAGTCAGTGGGTTTCTTTCTCTGGGGTTAAGTTTCCTGAAGTGCATACAATAATACCTACACTGACTCTACCCACCTCAAAGGGTCATGGGTAAGGAAAGTGCTTCATAAACTGCAATGCATTATGTAAAGGTGAGACATTATCATTACTAGACCATTTTAAACACATTCTTAGTAACAGCTTGAAATGGAGGCCTAGCCTAGCTAAATATGGAGAGGCTGTTCATTTCTAGTCAGTTGGCTAGAATTTTTTGGCAATGAAAACCCATGCAATAAAGGAAAATAGAGAAGAGCCCTCATTTCTACATGCTTCTATCACAGAATTGCAGAGAAGGGGAAAGAGAGGATTGTCTATAAACATTAATAGTTTTTGGTACTCTACATGTGTGAACTTTATCCAGAAATCATTGAGTTGATATATTACTGAGGGAAGTGAACCATATCAATATTGATTCCTATTGAGCAATATTCTCACTATAAATCAAACTAGAAGACATAAGAAAGTTGTAGTTAAATGGAAGGATGGGGGCCCTTGGGATGTGATTAGCAAGATGGCAGAAGGGTTCTTTTCCACATATTTCTCCAAATAAAAAGTCTAGAAAGAAGACACTCTAGGCCAAATTGAGAGTAATTAAAGCTGAGCTTGGAAGACATGGAGATAGAAACAGCATAAAGATAAAGGCTTCATTAAATAACAGTAGAGGACCTAAATACATAAAGTTCCTTCTTGCCAGCCCCACTCCCAGCCCACAGAATATGACAGACATACTGAGCCAATGGAAACAACCTTGCAGGCCTCTGTTCAGGGCTTTGCAGGAGGAACACCTGCTTAGAAAATATTGATCCTCCCCAGCCATGTGAACTTGTGGGCAAGTTGATATGATGGGCAAGCTGATGAAAGTACAGATGCACCAGATAAATATGAGGTTTCCATGTAGGAGGAAAAAGGGACTAGAAGTCTGCCTGTGGTCAGTCCTTTCCCCAATAGAGTTTACCCAGGGTAGGGCACCAGCCAGGCACCCACGCACTCCAACTCAACCTAGAGTAGGGGTTCTTCATTGGCGTCATGGTCCTCTTTGGCAGTCTTGTGAAACCTTTGCACCTCTTCTCAGAATAAGGTTTTTAAATACTTAAAATAAAATATATGGGGTTACAAAAGAAACCAATTATGTTGAAACATAGTTATTAAAAAAAAGCCACAAGAAGTTTACAGACCCCAGGTTCAGAGCCCATGATACAGAGGAAGGCCTCTGGTCCACTGGGTGACTCCTTGATGGGAAATTTATGGGAGGATTTAGACAAAAGTCTCAAAGAATTAGAAGGTGTGGAGAGGATATTCTGGGGGAAGGGACATCCACACCAACAATATCCCACCTCCACTGACGTATCAAAGCACAACCCTGTTTCAGAATTTTGGAATGATATCAAATACTGACAATGACATCATTTATTTCTAGGGTGGACTCTAGAGAAAGTGACTTCAAGCCCACTGCTGAAAAAGCCAAAGAGTATGTAAATTGTACTGTTTCCCCTTCCCCACTCCACACATTCCTCAATGAATAAGTCATTTCACAGAATATAAATTATTTCACAATCACTGACTCATGGAATGAAGGCTATGGAGCAAGACCAGGGGTCAAAACAATGCAATGGGCTTGTTTCTTTTTTTCTTTTCCATTGGTAGAGGGTAAAAAATGGGATGCTATAAACATTCCTCATTGGTATTCAACCTTCAAGAACAGCTGAAGGCAGGGAGCATGTCAAAATGCTGGTCTGTCTCTGAACCTTAAACTTGTTTTGAAACTTTTTTAAAGCCTTGATATTGAAGCTTTATATTACAAACCTCAGCTCCTTAGGTGTGAGTCAAATAACAGACTGGCAAGCATTATAAAAATTAAAAATAAAATGAAGTTAGACAAGAACCTAAAGTTTACAGGTCTCTCCATTAAAAAGTTAAACTGTTAAATGAATATTAAAAATCAAACTCTATTTAAATAAATAAAAATAAACTGTCCAATATTCTTGCTTCCTCAGGGTTCCTTAAGCAAAAGCACAGGGAAAATATGCAGTTAAGGTCATTTCTAACTTAAATCATGCAGGTCTATTTAACTAATCCAAAGATGTCATGTTTTGCTATGGTTAAATCGAATCTCAGATGAAACCAAAGAGGTTTGACACCTTTAAAAAAAATTAGGTCCAATTAGCAAAGGAACCCAAGCTGGGATCATGTGAAAACTGATGGGGCAAAAAGTGTCGAGTAGTCTAAGGGACAAAAACCCTCTAAAGTAGCTCAACTGCAGAAGGGTGGGGGTGGTGTGACTGTTGTAGAATGATGGTACACACTGAGGTGGAAAACACACACAATGCATGATCAGCTGGTTCAGACTGGGGAGAGGGTCTGCCCTGGAAACAGCAGAGACAACATACCTTCCACACACACCAAGGGAGCAATTCTCAGGGCAAATATGGGAACTCCAAAGTGAGATGGATGACCTTTAAGCCCCAAATAGGAGACTCAGTGCAGAGGGCCATTTGGTCTGGACTTAGAGAAAAGAAGTCTCTGGCTCATACATGTGAAAAAGATATGTATCTTCCTTCTTCCTTTCATCAAAAAGAAGGCAGCCTTAGTACTGCAGGTGACTTGTAAGTAACATCTGTATTGGAGCATAGTTCTTGAGATCTCTTGTTCAAAAAATTATCTTATAATTCAATAACCACCACTGTTTGATAAGCCCTAATATATAAATTACTTAGGAAAGAACTCCCTATTTGATTAGAACTTCTGGGAAAACTGAAAATCAGTCCGGTGAAATTAGGCTTAGCCCAGCATTTACACCATATTTTGTAATGAATCCAAAATAAATAAGTGACATGAATATTAAAGATCATGCCATAAAAAAATAAGAAGAGAAGATCACATACCTTTCATAGGTGTAGGTAGGAGATGAAATTTTAAAGGGACCGAGACATTTATGAAAGATAAAATAGATAATTGTGATTATGTGAAATTGAAAAGCTTTTGTACAAAAAAATTAATGCATCTAGGCTAAGAAGGGAAACATCCCACTGAGAAGAAATCTTTGTTTTCAAATATATCTGATAAGGGCTGATATCTAAGATATATAGACAACTAAGAAATATTTAACACCAAAAGTCATTCTCCAATAGAGAAATGGTAAAAAGATATGAGTTTTCAAAAGAAGAATTGCAAACTGTTAACAACCATGTAAAATAATGTTCCGAATCATTAATAAAAGAGATGCAAATTTAAAAACCCTGAGGTCTCACTTGACACTCAGCAAGCTGGCAAACACGACAAAAAACAAAAATGGTCTATGTCGGAGGGGTTCTGGAAAGCCAATCACACTAATTCACTTTTATTGAGTGAACAGTGAATTACTGCAACCATTCTGGAAAGCAATTTGGAATTCTACACACAAAGTGACTAAAATGTCTATACCCTTTGGTCCAGAGATTCTACTGCTAGGCGTACACTCCAAGAAGGTCAATGACAAAAAGAATTACCCAATATACACCAAAGCAGCATTTTTACAGTAGCAAAGAACTAGAAACAAAGCAGATCTCATTGAATGGGGAATGGCTAAATAGAAGGGGTTATGTGAATGTAAGGGAATATATTACTGTGCTGTAAGAAATGATAAACATGATGAATACAGAGAAGCATGGAAAGTTTTATATGAACTGATACAGAGTGAAGTAAGCAGAGCCAGGAAAATGATATACTTAATAACAATTCAAATGGAAACAATACCCACAAAAGTTGAAAATGAATGTGGTGAAATTACGAAGAACAAACAACCCCAAAGAAGAGATGTGAGAATACATCTCACCCTCATCTGTACTGCTCAAAGAGTAGGTGCTGAGTGAGAGGCTGTCATTGGGTACCGAACATTTTGGATGTATCCATCAGTTTTGCTGATTTTTTTCCTTTTCCTCTTTTTCTTTTCTTTTTTCTTTTTTTGAAAAATTCTTCATCATAATAGATGGCTCTCTGGGAAAGCTTTCAGGGGAATAGCTAGGCAATGTAAAAACAAAAGGCACCAATAAAAATCTAATTTTTAGAAAGGTATTTTGTTTAGGTAATTATGTTTATTTTTCACCAAAGCACTGTGGCAGGAGGTGTCCCTATGTTATTTCATCCAAGTCCACAAACATTTGTTAGACATAGCCTTAGACATAGCCAGCTACTGTTAGATGTATCATGCCCAACTCTGAAGGTACAATCCCAAGACCAAAACAGTCCCTGCTATCAAGGGATGGATATTCTATAAGGAGGAATTGCCAAGTAATTTCAAGGGGAGGGCACTAATAACTGAAGGATCTGGTGCAGTAGGTGAGTCATGGGCTATACTTTGAAAACATGTGAGGGTTGCAGGAGGCAAAGATTCAGAGGGAGGGCAGGAACACTGGTGCAATGGTAGATACAGGAAATGAATAGCCACATATATGAAGTAGCTAGCCTTTAGACTAAAGAGTGAGTGAAGGGGACTAATAGAAAATAAGACTGGAAAGATGGGTGGGAGCTAGATAGTGGAAGGAATTAAATGTTGAGTTGAAGATTTTCTATTTTCTATTAGCAAGAGTAGGGAGCCACAGGGAATTTTTGAATGGGGAGTAGCATGGTAAGTTCTATGCTTTAGGAATATCTCCTAACAATCAGAGCTATCCAAAAGTCAAATTTGCTGCTGCAAGAGGTCCTAGGATCATATGAGCATTGATTTAGGGCTAGAAACAGAAAAGGAAGGAAACTGAGGCAGTGGAGCTCTCCCCAGAGGCCTTCGAATAGAAGCTGGATGTATGTCCACTTGTTGGGGACAATGTAGTGGGGATTCGTGTTTAGGAAGGGGTTGGACTAGATGGCCTGTAACGTTGCTTGAAATTCAGAGATTCTGCAAAATATGCAGGGCAGTTACTATGATCCCCATCTTACTGATAAGAAACCCAAGATTCAATCTTTCATACCAAGTGACACACATCATAATGTCACCTTTCACATCTTGCTGGAACCCAAAACGTTCATTCTGTGAATTTTGAATTCTCTTCTCTGCCTCCCCTCACCCCACCAAAAGGAAGACAACAGCTCTTTTGTTTGGGAGTTTTCTGTCTCAACCAGGCTCTATTTCCCCCATTTTTTTCATCTAAATGTACAGACAAATACTATTGTCCTCAGATACAGGGACACTGTGAGCAGAAAGAATGTGACCCTGCTCACTTTCCAATGGATGGAGCCATGGGCATGTCTGCTTGAAATCCATTTCATTTGGCCAATATCTTTGGCTCGGAAATCTTCCAACTGCATTACTCCACTTTCCACTCATCTTAGCAATTAATATAATGCCTTGAATGGTTATTTAAATGTTTTATATAGGTATGCCTTATATATGAAACTAGCTTGTAAGATCCATATATATATATATATATACACATATATATATATATCTGTGTGTGTGTGTATATACACATACAATACATATATATACAACATACATATATACACATACCATACACATATATACATGTATACACATACAGACATGTGTATATATGTATATATATGCACATATATATATATGTATGTATGTATGTATTCTCCAAAGAGTTAGGCCAGGGGTGGGGAACCTGTGGCCTTCTAGATCCTTAAGTGCAGCCTTTTGACTGAATCGTTAGTTGCCTACCCCTGGTAAGTGGTCAATGTCATTATCCTTTAATACTATTAACTAAGTGTAAAGCTTGACACTAGCCAATGAATGAAGACACAATTAGATGTAGAATTCTCCTATGATCCTCTTTTTTTGATGTGTGTGTGTGTGTGTGTGTGTGTGTGTGTGTGTGTGTGTGTAGAGAGAGAGAGAGGGAGAGAGAGAGAGAGAGAGAGAGAGAGATCTAGAACCATGATTATATCAGTGTAATCACACTGTAAAGTCTTACATATAGTTAACACTAAAGTAAATTCTAAAAGGACTGACCATTTGAGCACCTACTATGTGCCTAGCTCTGTGTAGAATACAAAAAAGTTATAATGCATGGTCCCTGCCCTCAAAGGTTCCTTCTGATTACAACTGGAAAATCTAGAAGGCAGAGGACAAATGGCTGTTACCCTAAGATCCCAGATCCCCAGCCCAGCTCTTCATTCCTTGACTCCACATCCTGCATATCTATATCTACTATGTCTACTTCTAATCCATACTTTAGCTAAGTTCTTTGGACTTACATCTTTCTTTCCCAGAATCATCCCATTTGGCTGGACTTCCAGTCTTGGTCCCTTCTGGATAACCCTATTCCCTATCAGGATGGGGAGGCAAGGCAAGTGTTAAGTGTTGTCTGAAAGACATTCATTAGAGAATGGCGTAGCTACTGGGGTGGAGGGAGGCAGGTAAGACTGAAAGCACTGTTTCTGTTTTTTAAATGAGTGCAATCATCCAGGTGAAGTGTGATCGAGGCCTGGAAATTGGTGGTGAGAAAAAGGATAGAAAGGAAAGGTCAGACCAAAGAGACCTTGTGAAGCACGACTTAGAAAGGACTTGGTACCTGACTAGGTAAGAGGTGACAGGGCCTCAAGTTTCTCCCCACCTCAATCCATCCTCCACACAATTACCAAAACGGTTTCAGACAAGTCAATCAATTGCCTCAGGACTCTAAATACCATTCCCTCTGACTTCTCTGTACAAAACACTCCTCCCTGGCCACCATCCGTCATATATTTTGTCTTTTTCCTCTGTTGGAAGGAAGTCAGGGACTATCTTTGCTTTTAATGTTTAGTTGTTTATCAGTCATGTCCAACTCTTTGCGAACCCATTTGGGGTTTTCTTGGAAAACATACTGGCGTGGTTTGCTATTCCCTTCTCCAGCTCATTTTACAGGTGAGAAAACTGAGGCAAACAGGGTGAAATGACTTGCCCAGGGTTACATAGTTAGTAAGCGTCTGAGGCCAGATCTGAAATCGGGAAGATGAATCTTTCCTGACTTCAGGCCCTGGAGCTCTATCCTCTGCAGCATCACCTAGCCGCCCCTGGACTATCTTACTTCCTTGTGTATGTATCCCTAGCACATAGTATTGATGCATAGTAATCACTTAATCTCATTCAATTTCTCTAATTATAGATCTGACAATGTCACTCCTGCCTCCTTCCCCCATACACTCAATAAAAGCCAGTGGTTCCCTATCGCTGTTAGAAATGAATAAAAAGTCCTCTGATTGCCATTCAAAACTCTTCACAACCTAACCTCAACCTACATTTCCCATCTTCGTAGATATTATTCCCTTTCACATGCTCTTCAGTCATAATGGCCCACTTGCTACTCCTCCTACTACACTCTATTTCCCAGCTCTATTACTTTTCACTGGCTATCCTTCCTCTTTACCTCTGTTTCTTAGATTCCCTGGCTTCCTATACAACTCAGCTTACATGCTGCCTTCTGTAGTCAGCCCTTCCCAGGCTCACCTCCAGCTGCTAGTCTCATTCCCTCTAAGGTGAAATTCCATCTATCACATATGTGTCTTGAATTCATATACTTCTGTTCAGGTTGTGTCTCTGTTAGGATGTAAGGCACTTGAGGACAGGGCCTGTTTTTACTTTTTTCTGTACTTTACTTCTATTTTTTCCTTGTATCTCCAGTGCTAAGCACAGTTCCTGGCACATAAAAAGCACTTCATAAATGACTGTCAAATGGCTGATTAATTGATAGAAAAGACAAAGATAGGTCTTAAGGTTTCTCAAGGTTTTAAGGCTGGGTGATTGGGGAGAATTATGATAGCATTGACATTTATGGTAAAAAAAGTCTACCATAGAAGATAGTTTTGGGAAAAAATAAGTATGATTTCATGGTTTGGGGACTTTGATGGGATAACGTCACATCCATGTGTAAATGCCCAAACAAGCTGCTAGAACAATGGGAGTGGAGCCCAGGGAGGGATGAAGGCTGAAAGATGTTGACTGTAAGGTTATTTAGGGGGCAGAAATATGAAGTGGAGCCTATATAGACAGAAAAGAAACAGCTCAAGAGGTAGGAACAGAGTCTAAAGAGCACAGCGTCATGAGAGCCAAAAGTAGAAAGACCTAAATTAAAATGTCATTGACAAATATTTGTAAAAAAAAATAAAAATACCACAGATCATAGAGAAGGTTAGTATGTGGTTTACTAAATCAGCACAAAGCTGGCAGGGATCCTTATTCAAGGTTTAGTGGCCCTCGTTTCCATTTGAGTTTGACCCACTGGTGTAGAGGAATTCAGAACTATTTAAGGATCTGGGTAGAGGCACCTGGTGGCTCAGTGGATATAGCACAGGACCTGGAGTCAGGAAGACCTGAGTTCAAATCTGGCCCCAGACACTTACTTAGCTGTATGACCCTTGGCAAGTCACTTCACCTTGTTGGCCTCAGTTTCCTCATCTGTAAAATAAGCTAGAGAAGGAAATGACAACCACTCCAGTATCTCTGCTAAAAAAACCGCAAAAATGGGGTCACAAAGTTGGACATGACTAAAACAACTGAACGAGAATCTGGGAAAGGCCACTGAATCACAGGCATATAGAATCATAGACTTAGGGCTGGAATGAGCTTTAGACTTAGCAATTAGGACTTCACCATGATCTTTAAAAAAGTCACATAGTCACATAGTGGCAACACAAGTAAATGAGGAATGAATTGATGGTGAGAAAATGAAGGTTCTAGTGACTAACACTTCTTTTGAGGGATTTGGCAGTGAAGAGGAAATGATGGAATGGTAGTGTGAGTTAGCAGAATGTAAGGACGGTTTTCCCAAGGTAGACCATGTTTTAAGTTATTTGAATTTTTATTTTCTGATTAATTTCAAGTGAAGATGTAATATGTTAAGTGAAATCCAACCTATGACTATTTTCTGTTTTTAAAATACTAATTTATAAAAGAAAAATTAAGGTCTTCCTCAGTGAGAAAATCTAAGATGATTTGGTTATAGAGCAGGCATACAAAATGATATCCTATTGGTTTCTATTTAATGCAATCGGCAAAGAAGGTAACAAGTCCTTTCCAGAATGTCATTACCCTGATGGTTTTTTTATCCAATCTATTCAAGTGTTTTAACATCTCAATGTCAGCAATAAGTCCAGGAACTGTTTCTCGGGAGGTAATAAGTGCAGAGAACATTTTGAAAGATGGCTGTTGTATGCTTTCATATTTTTGATGAAGGGTTGAGTTTTGAAATATTTGTTCTCCCTATTTTTTTGCCGAAGCTTCTAACAAGGACTTGAAAATTACTCCATAAACATATTTGTCTAAACTTTTATGATATTAAAACATTACTATTAAAACAAGCCAGGGAATTGCTTTGACCTCTCCACTAGGCAATGCCTCCAAACATCCCCCAAGTATTCACTTTCTGACTTCTTCTTTACACTTTCCTCCTCTTCCTCCTCACTTGATAGCACCACCCACACTATTTCTTGCCCAAAAGGCCAAGGGAGCTCAGGAAGGGAAAGTTGGGGCTAGAATGAACAGCCCTGAATACATAAATTGTTGTTTTTATTATGAATTTCAAAGCCAAATGCCATACTTCTGGTGACCTTCACCAGGAGGTTTATGAGCAGGGTCACAGACTGGCCCCAGTGTACCACTAGGTTGCCTGAACTATTTAACAAATACCCCTCTGAGGAAGTTCACAAGTAAAGTATGAGCTTTACTGGCTCCAGACTTCATCAGGTAATAAGAATTTCAGGGTCCATCACACTAGAGTCATGATGTGGGATTCAGGAATCAAAGGACCAGCCCCTGTGTCCTTACAGAGCTAATGACTGATTGACATTGATCAAGAGTGAGGTCTCAAGTAGAGTGGGTGAAGGGAGTAAGCAAAACAGGGAAAAGAGAGTAGGTCAATAACTTTATCAGCACTTGGTCAAGACAAAGAGACTAAGGGTAAGGAATCTGGGATTCATAGGGTTAAGAGCTAAAAGGGTCCTTGGAGATACTCTAGTCCAGAGGTGTCAAAAATGAGGTCCCCAACACTCTCAACTGTTTAATGTCAGCTTAAAATATCATTGGGAAATATATAACAAAATAAAGGGAAGACTTTGGGAATATTGGTGGATCTGTGAGGAGGTACTTTTGCATAGCCACTTGGGTCACAATATATCTCCATTGGGCTTCTTCTTGTGGTGTCACATAAAAACTGCTGTGTATCCATCAAAACTCCGTTCTTTGGATTACAAATGCAACCCTTCAGACACAGAACAGCAGCTGATGAAAGTTTTTACAAAATTTAAAAATTAACTATAGAGATGTGTAATGCAAGAGAGAAGCCATGTTGAATTTTAATAAGAAATGTATCAAGATTTTAAAAGTTTTTAAAAAATTAACCTTTCAAATATTATCTTTTGTAAGTTTGTAGCATTTATGCTTCTGAAGTTATTGAAGCTTAAAACTGTGCTAAGCCTTTTGAGATATCCTATTACCAAAATATCAATAGCAGCATTTTTGTGGTAGTGAAGAACTGGAAGCAAAATGGGTGCCCACTGAATATACAAATTGTGGTATGTAAATGTTGTGGCAGCTTGGCATGCCATGGTAAATGAAGGCTGAAAAATTCAGAGAAATATAAGAAGAATTATCTGAACTGATGCAGAACACAGTAAGTAGAATCAAAGTAATAACATACACAATGATCACTCTAATGCAAAGGCCCATGACATTAAACACATGAGGATTCAGAACAATGCAGATCACAGAATGTGAATTATAGGAAAAATGTTGACCAAAGGCAATGAAATCTACTCACTTGTCTTCTGGAGAATGTACGACCTATCATTTGCTTGACATTTAAGCTAATGTCATATGATAAAGATGAATTCATTTGCTTCTATTGGAAATATATTCTTCGGTTATAAACATTCACTCCAACATAATACTTTAAGAGTTAGTATAAGTCTTATCCTGAGATTCACTCAGGACCATTTTAGAAGCAGACAACAATAATTATGGAGGTAGCCATGGTGCATGGGAAAAAGCACTGGGTGTAGAATCATGAGGGCTAGGTTGTAGTCCTAGCTTTTATACTTACTGTCTGTGTAACCTTGAACAAGTCATGTTCCCTTTCTGAGACTCAATTTACTAATCTGTAAAATGGGTGAGAATATCACTAGTACAATCTACCTCTTGAGGTTAATATATGTAAAGTACTTTGGAAACTAGAATATCAACTACCATTGTTGGCTTAACAAAGCAAATCACAAGCAGAGAACAGATTTCAAACCAATTCCATATCCCAGAGAAAAGACAATACAATTTATCTCCTTCTTCTTAGCAGAGAAGGAGTACAACAGAGGCAGAATACTGCGTACATTTGCTGAGGTGCTCACTGTATTAATCCCTCCTGTTCAACCATTTTTCTTTGTTACAAGGAAGGTTTTGATTCCAGGGTGTGGGTATATCTGGGAATGACTATGCCATAGAACCAAATGGCACTGTGTAACATTTGAAAATTAATAAACCTAATACTATATCTAATGAATAATCTGAATTTGTTTAGGCAAACTTCTTTTTTCTTTATGGGAATGATAATCCTACGCTCCTTCTGCTCCCCAAAAGATTTGGAGATGGATCACAAAGTAAAGTCAAAACAGAAAGAAAAGCCCCATTTGCCCCCAGACAGTCAGAGCAGCACTTTTTTTCTGTAATAGTAAGAACTGAAAACAAAGCAGATGCCCACTGAGTGGCGAATGGCTGAACGAGTCATGGTACATGAACGTAATAGAATATTACCGTGCAGTAAAAATGACAAACAGGAGGAATGTAGAGAAATATTGTATGAACTGCGAAATGAGGATGAGCAAGAAATGCATGTAAACAGTGATGAAAGCACTGTATGGGAAAACAACCACAAAAGGAAGCTGAATTCTGAGTAATTCAAAAACCAATAATGATCCCAAAGGAGAGAGTGAAACCTCCCTCCTCTCAGCTGAGATGCAGGGACAGATAGGGCAGAATGCTGCCTACATCATCAGATGTGATTGTTTTGGCAGTCATTTTTTTCCCACTCTTTTTCTTTTTTAGAAAGGGACATTTAGTGAAGGGTAGGGGAACAAGGGTGCAGCACCCGAGGGATTTATCTGGAAATGATTGTCATGCGAAAATAAAAAGCACCAATGCACCATTTCCCCCCTAAGAGTTAAGGTAAGCCTTATTTTTACCGAGCATTTTACAAAACATTTTCAAGTGACTTGAGTGATTTCTGGAATCTAGATTCCTTGATAGGCTTTAGCCAGAAAGATCTGCAACCCACGTGACCTGAAATTGCCTCACAAACCTCCGTCGAGTTTCCAAATCACAGCTTTCTTTTTAATTGACAGGTGGAAATGGGAAATGTATCAACACGCTCTCTTTCGAGCCAGGCTGTTGCCATTGTGATCTGGGTGAGGATTCGACTGGAGATAAGATTTGGAAAACATCGATGAATGTCTTTAAAGCTTGTAAGCAGCTCATTATTTTCCTAATGCAGGCAGTTAGACATGTCAAAACCTTCAGCCTCTAACTCTCACAGGATCCCACCACCTTTTCCCCTAGACTCTCGGAGCCATTGGCAAATCCTTCTGAAAGCAATTGTTACTGCTGGAACATTAACATGTGCTGCTGATGCAGAGAGCCCCATTAACTAAGCTCAGGCTTGGAGATCAGCCTAATGCCTAACTGTATTATATTGCATGAGGCTTTCTCTGTATGCATATACTGCTTCAACGGCATGGCCTGACCTCTAGGGTCTCTCTGAATCTTCAAAATAAAGTGCCCTGTTGTCAAATAGCCCAGGTATGCTGCCTTGGGACCTTTCTAGCTTGTGCATGGTGGTTATATTGTTGGAGAGAATATCCGTGTTCCTAAAGGTCCTGAACACCAAATTTCTAAGTTTGTAAAAAATGTTCCTTTTAAGCAGGACCCTAACTCATCAGCAATCCCACAAATGTCTTGGGTGACTGTTTCTGTAACGGAGACACAAAAAGTCCTTGAAGCAGAGATATTATCAGAGGCAAAGTTGAGAAAGCGGGGGCCATTATTCTGCCTAAAGTATCTGACAGTGAGCATACATCCAGCCAAGATTTCAAGCTGCTCTGCCAAGCTCTCTCTGGAGAGCTAGCATCAGTCATGTAGGGGAGTTTACATTTAATCTGCTAATTATCTACTGTCACTGCAAGGGGAGGACAGACTTTCTCATAACTCATCAACTTGATCATTTGTGTTTTCCATAGTCCTGCAACATAGGAATGCTCAGAACCTAAGATTTCAAAGCACAGCCTTTGGAAGACAGGAAGAGGACTCTGTTGGCTTTTATCCTGAAACATTTAGCATATTTTCACATTGCATTCAGGTGGCTATACCTTTTTTTAGGGAGAAATCATATGATGCTTTACATTTCTGAAATTCTTTTTTTTTTGGGGGGGGGGGAGGCTCTCTGGACCTAGGATTTCATTTGCTTAGGCAGCTCTTGGTGTGGATATTATGTGACAGGCACTGTGATGGGCTCTGGAAATAGAAAGAAAAAAAACAAAACGGGCCCTGCCCTCGAGGAGCTTAAATTCAAACTCGCCTCATTACAGAGTTCACTGACATGAGCTATTGGTCATTACATTCCCATTCTTCACTTTCTTTTCTGGTGGGTCTCTAATACGCTTTGTGTGTATATATATGTGTGCTTGCTGTCCTTCTTACTGAAAAACCACAGGAACAGATGACTGCCAGTTAGGCCAGGCACTTGAAGCTGTTATTTCAGTACTAGTAAGGAGTTTGTGGGCCTTCTCTTCTGCTCCTCCCAAGACCAATGGCATGCATTGGTGAGGCAGCTGGACCACTGGTAGGTTTTTAGCCTGTAGCTGGGGAAGTCAGTTGGCCTTTGAAACTGACTCATATGGTGAGCAAAATCATAGGCCTGGCCTCATTCGCACCTTGATTTAACCAAGTGAACTAAGTGACCCAGACCTACCCATTCGAAACAACTCTCCCCGTAAAACTAAGAGAGGAGCATCATGAGTTAGGCTTCCTGGGTTCTCTTTCTGGCTTCCTTACTGCTTCAATGATCATCTATCATTGTGACTTAGAGGTAAATGATTTCACCTGCACAGTTCTCAGTTTGATGTCATTCTTCCTGCAATGTTCTGCGTCTTAAATGTTGCTCATAACTATGCTTTAAGCGTTAAAAAAGATTTCCTGAGTCTGAACAATGATTTTGGAGTTCACATGAAGGTAGAGTTGGTCAGAATGAAAATTGTCTGGAATCACTGCCAACAAACCCTTTCCCTTATCTCTTGAGCCACAGGGGAGAGCTGGCTTTGGCTCTAAAAGCTGCGTGATAGATAGAAATGGTGCTGCTCTCCGTCTTCCCCGTCTTCCTGTCTCCCTCTCTTCCTGTCATCTCCATGTCTCCCTGTTGTCTTCCTTTCTCTTTAACTGAATCTGCCAGATTTTATGCTCTATCATTCGTAGGTTTTCTGCTGCTTTTACTCTGTATACAAGACTGCTGTTGTGGACAGCTAAGGCCCCCTTTCCCTTATGTACACAACACCATCAGACTTGCCATGGGATGGAAGCCACTGAGCATTACCATGGACCAGAACTCCAGCACCATCCAGCTGGGTCCACTTTCACTTTTTCCAGATGACTTCATTATGTCTCTCCACAGTCTCCTGGCCACATTTATGCTGATGATCTTGGATCAACTTAGCCTCAGAATTCCTTATCTCTACTCCATATCAGCTGCTCTCCAACATTGTCACAGCCTTGACCATACAAGGTCACTTTTGAGCTCTCCCATTCAATATTCCTCTGATGCAAAAAGTGCTTCTTAACACGCCTCTTCCATCATGGAACATGATTTTCTTTTACTCATTCAACACATACCCTATGTATAGGGCTGTGTGCTCTGCACTATGCTGAATACAAAAATGAACAGGCCCAAATTCCTGGCTTCTCATCAATCAACCCCATCTCTTTACTCTAAATTTTACTGAATTCCCTCCCGATCCTAGTCAATTCCTACAAAATTGCCTTCTTCAGTGTTCAAAATACCCTCATTCTGCCAATCTTCTATTAAACTTGGCATCCAAAGTCCCAAACCTATATCAATCCTACCATCTGTTTTCTCTGCCTTTGGCTGTATGCTGTGGAGTTCAATTTTTCCCTAATTCTGAATTCTTTCAGTTCCTATGCCTACAGCTGGTACTATGTCACCTTTATGTAGCTGTCATATTGGAGCTGACCTCTATTTGTTTCACACATACACATTCTCATTTAAAATTATAAGCTTCTTGAGGACAGGACAGTGCCTCATGTTCTTCCCACCCCCCACTGACATACAGTAGTCATCTACTAGATGGTTGTACAAAGAAAGGAAGTGATGCATGAAAAAGGGAGAAAGGAGAAGGGAGGGAGGAAGAAAGGAAGGAAGGAGGGAGGGAGGGGTAAAGGAGAGAAGGAGGGAAGGAAGGGAGGGAGGAAGAAAAGAAGGAAGGGAGGGAGGGAGGAAGGAAGGGAGAAAGAAAGGAAGGAAGAAAGGAGGGAAGGAAGGCAGGGAGGAAAGGAGGGAAGGAAGGAAGGAAGGAGGGAAGGAGGGAGGGAGGAAGGGAAGAAGGAAGGAGCCAGAAATGAAGGAGAGCATTCCAGGCATGAGGGAAAGCTAGTTAAAATGCCTGGAAAGAGATGGAACACCTTCTTCAAAGAACAGAGAGGCCATTATCACTGGGTTGAAGAGTATGTGGTAAAGAGTAAGGTATAAGAAGACTGCAAAGATGGGGGAGGGGCAGTTATGAAGGGCTTTGAATGCCAAATGGATATTTTTGCATTTGACCCTGAAGGCAATAGAAAGCCAAAGGATTGCTCTGAGTAGGAGGCTGAGATGGTTAGACCTGCGTTTTAGAAGGATCACTTTGGTGAACCTTAAGTGGTAAGGCTTTAAACTAGAGAACACAACACAAGGAGGTAAATTTGACCTCTCAGGTGTCACTGAGACTTCGTGGTCTGAGGCTCAAGACAGGCATATCCAATTCAAGAAGCGTCTACCTGTGGGGAAGTTACTGTGCTAGGAGTAAGGGGGGAAAAGGCCCAAAAGACAAGTAGTTCTTGCCCTCAGGGAGCTCACATTCTACTTGGGTGGATATCATGTAAACAGATGAGTAAATGCGAGCTTATCCGAAGAAGGGAAAAGATATCATATTGAAAAGAAACTGGCTGGGTAAAAGGGGGGCCTGGTGGGGTAGCATAGCATGTTATTACCTCATGTGAGAAAAGCCAGGAACCAGAAGAAGAAGCAGGTTGGAGAAGACCTGAGGTTAAGATAAAGGCACAGACTCAATCCTCCCATCATAGAATAAATGGAAAGCAAGGGATAAGGAGTTTGGGAAACAGATCCCAAACCTGGCAGAGAATTATGTTATAACAGTGGTGGGAGGCTTCAGTTATCTAGATATCTGCCAAAGCTTTCTCTGTACTAATGACTAATAATGTCTTGACTCGTCTTAATATTAATTGTATCCTCCCAAAGGTGGAGGAAAAATATTTGTGAATTCTATTCTTGATCCAATTCTAACCAACAAAGAGAAGCTGGCTGCTAGGCTGGAAATGATGGTAGCAAGCGACAACTCCATCTCTGAATATGTGATACAGAGGGGTGGGAAGCCTGCCATGTCATTTAGAGAGAGCAGATTACAAAGAGCTGAGAGAAAAGATAGGAACAAAAATACTATCATCAGCCCAGCATGGATGCAGAGCTTTCACGAATGAAAGTCTGGGAAAAGGTGTTATTAGTAGAGATGGATGTGGATGCACAGGGAACCCTTCAGCCAACTTGGATTTTCTTTAGCAAAGACATGTAAAGGAGACGAAGGCAAGGCCGATGAAAGGATAAATAGAAAAGCACAGCAAAGGATCGTAAGAGTGGGGTATGTAGGGACAACAGAAGGAAATGAAAGACTCTAGCAACAGGTCCTGATAAAAGCACAAAGTTTGATCTACAACAAACCATGCCAAAATAACCTCTTTTCCTTTTTGACAGGCTCCTAACACAGGTAATTGGGAGAATACTGAAGATGCTATAGTTTCCTTAGACTTTAGCAAAGCTTTTGACAAGATCTCTAATGCTATTCTTTTGGAAAGCACAGAAGAAAATGTGGAATAGATGAAAGTCCAGTGAGGTAGATTGGGAAATTTGTGAATTGCTGGATCCACATATTAACAAATGGTTTTGTTCTAAGCTCAGGATGAGGTCTCCAGGTCAGTACCTCAGGAATCTGTCCTCGGTTTTGTGCTTTTTAACATTCTGAGTGGTGGTACGGATGACGAGAATAGATGGCAGGCTTACCAGATTTTCAGATGACAGAAAAACATGGAGGACAACTCAGGATTCCCAACAATTTTGGCAGGCAAGAACACTGAGTTAAATCTAAGAGGGAATTTCATAGGAAAAAATAGCCTTACTGCTGTATTCAAAAATCTGATGAAAATTATCAGTTATCTGAAAAAAACACTCGCAGGTTTTTGAAGACTGCAAACTAAATGTGTCAACAGTGTGATACGACAACCACGATTTGTTTTTATTTTCACATCACCTAATTTCTACTATATCTCTCTCTTTGCCAAGACATATCCTTTATTAATAAAGAGTTTAAAAGAGGTGGGAAAAAGTTCAGCAATATTAGCCATCGTATTAGAAAAAAAATCTGCCATCAGATGCAGTGTCCCACACCCATAGGTTTCCGATTCTGCAAGAAAAATGGGAGAGGGGCCTTCTTATATAGGGCTCAGGTCCATGACTACAGAGGAGCTAATTCCACTGTACCTTGTGCTGCACAGTCAGACCCTGTCTAGGGTACTGTGTTCAGTTCTGGGGGCTGCATCTTTGGAAGGGTGCTGCCATGGGGGTGAGGAGCCAGAGGAGAGCCCTCAAGATGGTGGCTCCAGAAGTGCATGCCATATGGGGATCACTTGAAGAAAGTCAAGAAGAGAAGGCAGGGATGCTCGTGGCAGAGGGAATGTACCCATTCTGTTTGGCCCCATAGGGCAGAAGGAGGGGCAAATTTAGGCTCCAGGTAACATAAAATGTCTTAACAATGGGAGCCTCCCCTTAGTGGTAGTGAGCTCCCCCTCACCTGAGGTCTTCAAACAGAGACTTGAGAACTACGTGTTAGGTGTAATGTAGAGGGAATGAGTCAGGCATGAGCTCAAATACATTTTGTATTTCAGCCATGTGAGGTCCCTTGAAGAGATGAACTTGAGTACCCAACTCCTGCATTTGCTGGCTAGGTGGCCCTGGCAAGGCACTTTACTTCCCTAAGTCTCCATTGTCTCATCTGTAAAACGGGATTAAAGAGTATTTGAGCTACTGATGCTCTGAGAGGGACCATTTGTAAAGCATGAGCCCAATGCCTAAGGCAAGGAACATAAGATGAAAACTTTTTTCAATTAAAGAATTTAGAGTTAGGAACCAAGTTCCTGATGGTATTTAGTCATTAATGCTACTCTCAGAGGGTGATAACTTCCAGTGCTGTATGCACAGGACTACTTGATGATGTTCCTACTTCAGTATTTCCAATGAGCCACAAGTACATGGTGCTGTGCCAGTGCCCCTTCACCAGTGCAGATTGCAGCTCCCTAGTCCTAACCCCTGGCTTCCAGGCCCAAGCAGATGGCCTTCAGGAGCTGCCGTCAATCTGCAAAGGAATATGGTAGAAGATTCATTATTTTCTTCATGGGTATTTGAGCTCCACTTCCTTGGGTATGTGATGTTCCCCCCAGAGAATGTAATCTCCTTGAAGGCAGGGAACGTCTGGTTTCTTGTTACTCCCTGGCAAGATACAGGGGCTTCGGCAATGCTTGCGGACGACATGACTGTCACTTAATAACAGCAAATGCATAGATTTCAATTGTAGAAGAATCTGGAATTTCCTCAGGAGCCAGGCTCCCTCCAGTACCCACTTGTTAATGACTTCACACCACCTGGTGGCCAACTTTCTGGCAACGAGCCTCTCCCCACTAGTTAAGCTGTTCTTTGGCCACCAGTTACCCAGGCCATTCCCTGGCCTGTCCTCAAAGCTTTCCCCACCGGGTAGGACCTGCCCGCTTCTGTTCTCTGCTGCAAGATTGGGCTTTTGTGTGACGAGCCACCTCCATGCCAAGAGACGCCATCCGAGCAGAAGGTCACATGTTAGAATGTAGCTCCACCCAGTGCCACACATTTGATCATCACACTGAGACAGATTGGGAATGCTTTCTCTGCACAAGATCCAAAGGCATTCTCCAGTTTCCCTTTCATCATTGTCTGCTTGGTTAATCCCTTGCAATTGCGGGAAGTCTAAGTCTTTATAGGTCTCCCCTGGCCCTAGCTGTTCCCTAATTTACTCTTTACTGACAGGGAACCATCTGTCATAGTAAGTTGTTTTCTCACCATGGGTATCGATGGACAGTCCTCCAGACCAACCCCTGAAAGTCGTCAGGAACTTTAGTCACACACAAACCTGGATTTCAGAGCTGGCACCATTCTTGTGTTCTTGGTGGGAGTGGGGTGGGGTAGGGGGCGACCAGACCCTTTGATTTCATCTGTGTAGGGAGTGCTGAGGGAGGAAATTCCTCTACCATTGCATATTTACACTCAATTTGCAACATAGGGGTTTGTAGAGAGTCCCCTGGGTCACTGAGAGCTTCGGTGATTTGCCCAGAGTCACATGGTACTGTTATTCTTCATAAAATGCAATTTCTTTTACCCAAACTTTGATGATGTTTTACATTTATAAATGTATATTTTGAGTCTAATTTTAGTTACTTCAAAAGTCTCTCTTTGAGAGGTCTGCATTGTACCCTGAAGAAATAAAATTGGAGGGACATTATCCATTGCTAGTCAAGAGGGGAAGAATGTTGGTCGGGCCAGTTGGGTATTAAGGAAGGAGATTGGCTCCAGAGTCCAAAGGTCTAGGTATGAGGTACTGTAACTCCATCACTTACTAGCTGTGTGTCCTTAGGCAAATTGCTTAACCTGGCTGAGCCTCTGCATCCTCACCTATAAAACAAAGGTAGTAACATTTAATAATACTCCCATAAACTACCTCAGCAGATTGTTGGACAGACCAGGTAGGATGACATAAATACATAAGACACTTTGAAAACCAGACTACCAAATAAATATGAGGGGTTTTATTATTATTGCAAGAGGCAGTGTGGCATGGTAGACAGGGGCTTAGTCTCACCTTTGATGTATGCTGGCCTGCGCACTGGACTCTGGGCAGCCACTTAGGCCTGCAGTGGCCCCAGACAACTTTGTAAGACTATAATGTACATACAGAGGATTTGTTTACCTGCAGTGGTGTAGGGAAGTTCCTACCAGAAATCCCTGCCCCTGCCTTTGCAACATCTCTCAAATACGGCCCTTTGTCTCTTCTGACCCCACCCCCACGGGAGTGCGGGTCCTCATCACCTCATGCTAAGATGACTGCAGTAGCTGCTGGTCGGGATGGGGGGGCGCTGCCCACCCCAGGTCTCTCCTCACTCCAGTCCATCTTCCACTCAGCCACTAAAGTGATTTTCCTAAGGCACAGGCCTGATCATGTCACCACCACCCCCAGTAAACTCCAGTGACTCCCTACTGCCTCCAGGATCAAATATAAAAGGCTCTGTTCAGAACCCGCCCCCGCCTACCTTTCTAGGCTTTTTATACTTTCTTTCCTGACACATACTCTTTGATCCAGTGACACTGGCCTCCTGGCAGTCCCATGAACAAGATACTCCATCTCTCTTCCCCAGGCATTTTTTCTGGCTGTCCCCCATGCCTGGGATGATCTCCCTCCTCTGCTCCAGTTACCGACCTCCCTGGCTTCTTTTATGTACCAACTAAAATCCCACCTTTTATAGGAAGCCTTCTCCAACCCCTCTTGATTCCAGTGCTTTCCCTCTTTTAATTATTTCCTATTTATCCTGAATATAGCTTGATATATTCATATATATGTGTGCGTATACATACACACACACACACACACACACACATATATGTACAGACGTATTTGTTCATATGTTGTCTCCCCCATTGGATTGTGAGCTCCTTGACGGCAAGGTCTGTCTTTTGCCTCTTTTTTTTAAACCCTAGCACTTAGCACAAAGCCTGGTATACAGCAGGCACTTAATAAATGTTTACTGATTATTGAGTGAAATCACAGGCCCAAAGTGACAAAAATGAAAACAAAGCCATCCCAAATAAGGAAGACCAGAAAGGTTACAATGGATGGAAGAGTTTCCATCTTTTCCACTGATTGCTGCTTCCTGTCTCTGGTCTGTGAAATACTTTTTAGGAAGGGCTGAGGTGGCCACAGGGCCATGTTGATAAATGATGTGCTTTACCAAGACAGCAAAGTACAACTCACCTGCCATTTTCTCCCCAGGATTCTAGGTTCCCCACTCCGTAGGAAACTTTTTCAATGACTTGGTTTCCTGTGTCAGTTTGATGGTGATCTCTTGAGTTTGAGTGATAGAAGTCTTATCCTTCTGGCCCACTCAGGACAGGGGAAACGAATTTGTTCTCTTTTCAGTCCAGTGGGGTTCTTGTTGTAATGATATGCCGCATTGATCAGCTCAGAGAATATTTATGACCCACTTCATTTTAATGGGGCTATTAATACTCCCGATGTTCCGACAAACAGCATTAATCGTTTTAGTGCTGACATATTGACAAATGATTGGATACGTGGGAAAGAATAATAAAATCAAAGACGACCAAATTACATCTTTCAGCTGCTCATGGGAGAATAGAATGTGCACATAATTTACGTTTGCAAAGAGAATTAACGCCCATGTTGTAGTGGAGGTATTCAGCATAAAACAATCCAGCCACAAATTAGGGGGCAGCACCAGCAAGAAAGCAATGCATTCTAGCTGGGGCTGTGATGTCAAGAGAAAGCTAAGGGTGTGGAAGGGAAATAGGTGAGTCCTAAGCTCCACTAGGTGCAATGCTTTGGTCCAGACTCAGTCATATCCTTAAAGTGATCGAGAGATCCTCTTCTAGGACAGTCACTGAAGGGAAGGATTCAGAGTTGGAAGGGATCTTAGTGGTCATCTGTTCCAATCCTCACATTTTCTAGGTGAGATAGTGAAAGTCCAGAGAAGAGAAGGAATTTGGCCAAGGTCGCAAAAGCGAAAAAGTAGCAAAACGGAGATTCAAACCCTAGTCTTTGGCCTCCAAATCCAATGCTCTCTAGCTTTTTCCATTACACTGCTCACCCTCTAAAGAACTACTGAAGAATTACTAAAGAACCACTGAATATCAGAGCTGTAAAGGGTCTCAAATGACCTAGTTCAACCTCCTCACCTTATGAGGAAACTGAAATCTAAGGAAGGAGAATGGTTTGGCCAAGGTCACACAGTCAAAAAGGGGCAGAATCAGGATTCAAATCTAGGTCATATGACACTTGGCAAAGGAAGGAAGGAAGGAACAAAACAAGCATTTATTAACCGTTCAGTGCTTACTATGGACCAGGCACTGTGCTAGGTTTTAGAAATATTCTTTTATTTGGTCCTCACAATCCTGGGAGGTAGGTGCTATTATCAGCCTCACTGCTAGAGGTTAAATGATTGCCCAAGATTATACAGCAGGCAATGTCTGAGGCCAGATTTGAACACAGATCTTGACTCCAGGCTCAGTGCTCCAATTGCAGTGCTTCTCAGGTACTTTTCACTAAATTGCATTGCTGCTGTTTGACACTTTTTTTCTATTGCTTTAAAAAAAAGCATTGGCCCCAAACTGAGTGCTGAGTAGGATGCATGGTATAAATACAAGACACAATTGTACAGTTCAGGAAGTGAATTAACATTTTACAATGCAATCAGGGGCCAGAATGAGAGAAAAATTCTAACATAGCTAGGCAAGGGTGAAATCTGAGATTTCATCAGTGTGGAGGAACTCCCAGTGTGGGGGGACTCCTTCCCATAATACAGATGGTTCCCTATCTGCGGGAAGAGAATAGAACTTGGAGCCAGAAAACCTAGGTTTGAATCTCAGCTAACTGTATTTACCTAACTGTATGATCTCAGAAAAGTTCTTTCCTTCTCTTTAAAAATGTAGGGTATAGACTAGATGATTTCTAAGGACCTCTCTCTAGCTCTAAGTTTATCAGTCAGTGAGCTTAGTAGATTATACCCAAAGCAGTTGCTTGAAGCGTGTAGGTTTTCAACAACTAGTTTCAGGTCACACAACTAGCAAGTGTCATTGGTAGGTTTTGGTCCCTCTTCTGTCTCTCTTTCTCCTTCTCCCTCTTCCTCTCCTTTCCCCAATGCGCTCTCTCTCTCTCTCTTTCTCTCTCTCTCTCTCTCTCTCTCTCTCACACACACACACACACACACACACACGCACACACACAATGTGTTACTATAAAATAACTGCATAAGCTTTTTTTTCCAATCAGACCAGAACTAGTACATTCAAATGCTTGTTGTCCCTTTCAAAGGAAGCCCCCTGGGAGGCTGCTATGCACTGATTCCAACAAGGAACTATTTCTGGGTTCTAGTTGGGGATTGCTTTCTGAGCTGTGAAGCACAATATCTCATTACTTACATTCTTTTTGACCCTATGGACTCTCTACCCAGCTTGCTCACCTACTTTTTGCATCCAACTTGGCCTCAGGTGACCTTGCCTGCCTCCAGATATCAAAGGCTTCCCCAAGGGAGGATGGTTTTCCACCAGCCAGCAGATCCAAAAGGAGGAGCAGCAGGCTCTGAGTACAGTCCCCAAAGAACGGTCCTTCCCAAACTATTTTGCACGTGAGCAGCACCCCCTACCCCAATAACTACATGGAAGGGGAGGACGCTCATCCCATCTATTTGTATACATTCCAGCTTCGTTACTTTAGAGGTCTGCCTGCTATATTCAGAACCTTATCTGTATCCTGAGATTTTCAGGTTCCAAATGTACTCCTGTTTGTTTTGTACTTTCAAAGCAGAGCTCACATCATTTAAGGCTCAATACAATGGGCAGAGACCATAGACTGAATAACAATAAGAAGTCAGGTTGTTACTAATGGTAAATACTTTGACATCTACCCTGTTGCAGGGGAATCTCCATCATATTTGCCCTGCTTCCTCATCTGCACACAATCTTGGGGACTGTTTCTGTATCGAAGGAAGCTCTCAGTACAGTTTAGTCAGTAGGAAAAACAGGAACCAGTTTTTCCTAGGATTATGTGATTCTGGCTATACACATACCCACTTCAATGTTTCCTTGTATACATCAATGGATCTGTACTCATACTGAGACGGGTTAAGAGAGGATAAGAGGGTACCTAGCAGTCTTTGAGGAGTTCAAGTAGCATGACCCAGTCGAGCTCCATCTCAAGGCATTGAAAGACTGGGTGGATGGGATTTCTGAACCAGTATAAGAGATCAGTGACAAGAAGTAGATGAAGTAATATACTGGGTCATCATTAAAAAACAACCCAAAAAAACCAGGGTCTACAGGCTACAAGTTGGCAAAAAATATTGAATATATTGTTAGAGAGCTGATCAGTGAACAACTAGACAGGGAAGAAATGATCCCAAAGAGCCAGTGTGACTTCATTAAGAACAGGTCGCAGCAGAACATTGTAGAAATAGTGGTACTAGAGGTTTGCAAAGCACAAAAAATGGCTCACCCGCCATCATCTGTGGAGTGACATGAGCTGGACAATAATACAATTTAGTGGATTTTGAATGGAACCCAAGAGTTGTCCTGGGGTCACAGACAGAGCTAGAACAGACCTCCAAAGCCACCTGGAGCAGTGTTGCTAAACTCAACTAGAAACTGCCAACGGGTCACGTATTGACTTAGAAAAACCACATTAACATGATCTGTGTTCTATCGCATTTTTGTTTTATTTTGTTAAATATTTCCCAGTTCCATTTTAATCTAGTTCAGCCCACTTGGGATTATTGGCAGCTAGTGGAACAGTGTTGACACCTCTGATCTAAAATGCCTCATTCCTTTTAGTGATAAGTTGACTGGAGCCCAGGGAGTTTCAGTAACTTGACCAAAGTAGGAAGTGATTTTGTATCAGCTTGGAAGGAGACTGTAGCAAATGGGGATAGTAAAAGCATCTACCTGCCAGAGTGGTTACGAGAATTGAGATAATAGTTGTAAAAAGCTTAGCATAGTGCCTGGCCCATAGTATGCATTTAATAAATGCTTGTTGCCTTCCTTTCCACTTTTCAACTGGCTGTTGTATAGTCCCTGGGTCACCATATTGAAAAAAAAGAAGATGTGGAGCCAATGTTTCTATTTTGACCTTCTACTTTTTCCTGGTCAAAGAACTTAGCCTCGTTATTTGGCACATTAGCTGGCCAATTAAATCCTAATCTGACAAGTGAATGTGGAATGTCTTGACATGATTTTCACTTAACAATGTGCCAGCAGGATTATGTCTCTTAAGCAGGAGGTAAGTTGGACTGTGACCACGAAATTTCTTCGGCCTACTTATATTTTAGATTCAAAGAGTGTTTGAGCTCAAAGGGACCTTAGAACATAGACTATGAGAACTAAAGAGGACCTAGGTAGATATCATGCTTCAGTGGATAGGGCTTGACATTTATAGTCAGAGGCCTTGGCTATGATTCATGTCTCTGCTTCTTTCTACCTGTGTGACTTCAGGTAAGTACCTGGGCCTCATTCTGCTCATTATAAAATGAAGGGATTAAATTAGAATATTGCTAAGGACCCTCCCTTCCAGCTCAGAATCTATGATACTGTGAACCTTGAAGATAATCTCACCTCAGACTCACTTGGGCTCTCTAAGCCTCAGTTTCTTCACTTGTAAATTGGGGATCATAATGCTTATATCCCCTGCAAGGATGTTATAAGGCCCCAGTGAGGCAATGGATAGGAAGTGCTTGGCAAACTTTCAAGAACTATGTAAGTACCAGTCATTAATACTGTTATTATTATAGAAAGGCAAAGCTGGACAGGGCATGAGAGAGATCATCCAGCTCCTTCTACATCCTCCATTTATGGATGAGGAAACAGAGTTAGTGGGACTGGAGTCTTATTCTCTTGACTCACAGCCCAGTCCTCTTCCCGCAAACTTTGGATCTGCTTCCCTGCCATGTTTGCTTGCCCAGAAGTGGCCTACGGGGAGCACAATTATAAGCCGGTCTGTTCCATGTGCACAGAACCTGCCTACAGCTTAACGATGAGAGATTCCAAAAGAACACATAGATTGTTAAGGACCAAAAGAGTGATGGTAGGTGCCAGCCAATGGGAGCTCTGCCTGACCAGTAATGTGTGAGGCTATCTATGGGGTGGCACAGACCTCACTGAAATTCAGAGCTCTAATGCAATTGAATTCATATATTGTCCACGTTCTCAGCAAGCCATGGAAAAAACCCAGGTTCTTCTACAGGCATGCAGTATGAGACCTGGCTTGACTGTGAGTTAAGCCTGGTTCTGAACAAATAACCTCTTATTAGCATTGGTTGGATGTTGCAAAATAATGACAATTAATATATATGTCAATGGACAAAAAAAGGCATTTACTTTTAGGATTCTCTGTAAGAAAATACCACCAGGGCACATTTACGGAGCTCTATTGAGAGTACCAATGAGATGGGCTGCATTTTTTAAATACACTTTGGGGAAATATCACAGTTTTAGGGACTAGGGGCAGAAAGTCAGTTCAGGGGCATTAAACTCACTGTGTCCAAATAGAGCTCTTTATCTGTCTAGTAAAGCATGAGCACTCTGCTGAAGGTGGAACCAGGAAAAGTTCTGCATGAATATTTGCATTCTCAGCAAAACACACTAATAGGAATTTTGTGACACCTGCTAGGCTGTTTTTATTAATATGCTTTGGCCTAAATGACCTATTTCAAAACAAAAGCCGACTCCCAACACACACACACACACACACACACACACACACACACACGCACAGATGTACACGCATACAAGACTTGCAGTTGCGCATTTTGTTGTTTTTAGAGGCTTCCACCCAAATGTCTGGAATAACACTAGGTCTGGATGTCACTCAGAGCCAACAGTAAAAGTGCGTTTCTTCAGAAGGATTTACTATAGCTGGAAAGGCAGACAGCTGTTAGGGAAAGTGATCCTTAGAGCAGAGCAATCCCCATCCCCAAAGTTTTCAAAATGTGTGGCTAAAGGAGCCAAAGAGAGTCACCTTGCAAAAATGTCTTCTTAAATTTGTTTTCCATGTGCGTACCTTTTTGGCCCAGAGAAGTAGAACTACTGGTTTGGGAGCCAAAGGACCTGGGCTGGAATCTGGCCTTGGCTATTTTCTACCTCTCTGATCTTGGGTAAGTCCCTTTCCCTTTCTGGGCCTCAGTTTCCTTCTCTGCAAAATGAAGGAATCAGATTCGCTTTGGGGTCCTTAACCTGGGGTCTATGATTTTAAATGTAATAGGTTTCCTTCGTAATTCTATGATTTGATTCTAAATATTTTAAAACATGGTTTTGAAAAAGGGCTTTAACTTTTTCCTTGGCTTCCCCAGATTGCTGCCAAAGAGATCCACAATCCAAATAAAAGTTAACAACCCCTGGCTTCAATGAGACCTAGGGTCCTTTCTGGACCTAAACCCTATGGTACCTTTGCTTCCTATTGCGAGGCTTTTAAGTCCTACCATAGACAGCCTATAGGAAAACATTCTCAAGGATGCAACTTTCCTTGGCCCTATCATGTCGGTTCATCATAGACCCACATTGCCCACAAGCACAGTACATGCCAAGACCTTGATGCAGTTTGACAACAAGGATGCAGCCACTCCTAGGAACACCCAAGGAAATTATATTCCAAGTCACCTTCTCAGAACATGAGAAATACCTGCAAGGCCCACTGACAGACCCAAGGAAAATTCCCAGGATCACCAGACAAGTTGGGAAGAGAAACAACCAATTGATTTTTCATTGTAGGGTTGTTCTTTAACCAAAGCTATTTTGTAAAGACCATCATCAACTATCATAATCTATATTCCCAAATAAGGCCTCAGAACCAAGAGCTCTAGAAGGAATGAGCATTGCTAACAGAACTGTGACTGAGCCAGCATGCTAACAAATGCTTTTTCAAACTTTGGTTATCTAGAGGCATTCTCATATTGGAGCAGCTATTCTCCATTTCCAGGATTAACAGCCTTTACATTTGCATCGATTAATAAGGAGTTGTTCGTGGCTCACATGCATTATGGGTCTTATTACCATGCTCCTTGGTTTGGAGTTTAAATGTGGCATCTTAGCAGATGGCACATTAAATAGCACAGTGGGAGGAAAGCCAGCCTACTCCACTGCCCCCTCCTTCCCACAGGGGCCTAAATGTCTGCATGGTGCTTTGAGGAAAAGCAGTGAACCTTAGGCTATGCAATGACAATAGTCAATTACAGATGTTTCCCCATGGACGAAGCCATATAGACTGTGCTTTGGCTGCTTGGAATGATTGTGGATGGTTTTAGAATGACTGATAACAGCAGACACGCAATCAACACAGCCCACTGGCATAAAGGGTGGCGTACCACGGTGATAGAAAGTGAGGAGTTCTAGGACCCACATTGAGGGCCACCCACTGGGGCCTAGAGAAAGAAGATGCTTTCAAAGACACAGGATATGTTAGGAAGCAGGATCTAATCATCTAGTCTAGGAGTCCTGAATCTGACATCCCTGCACTTCTATTGTAAAATCTTTTCATAACTGCATTTCAATATAACTGGGTTCCTTTGTAATCCAAGGTATTTTATTTTATGCATTTAAATGCATGATTCTGAGATGGATTTCATAGGCTTCACCAGACTGCCCAAGGGGTCCAGAACACCACAAAGTTTCAGAAGTCATGGTCTAGTATAACTCATACCTGACTAATCTCTTTGATAATGTCCCTGAAAAGCACTTGAAGACCTCTCAAGAAGCAACTGATCTTATATTTGGATGTTGCAGCGGATGGAGTGCTGGATCTGGAGTCAGGATACGCTCAAATCTAGCCTCAGACGCTAGCTGGGTGAGCCTGGGCAAGTCACTTCACCCTCTTTGCCTCAATTTCCTTATCTGTAAAATGTACTGGAGAAGAAAATGGCAAACCACTCCAGTATCTTTGCCAAGAAAACCCCAAATGCAGTCACGAAGAGGCAAACATAACTGAAATTATTAAAGAATAGCAATAATTATTATAAAGGTTTTCCTTTTATTGAGCTTAAATCTTCCCTTCTGAAACTTTCCATGATCACCCCAAGTTCTGTCCTTTGAGCAGAATAAGTCTAATCCCTTTTCAATATGTCAGACTTTCAAATATTGAAAGACTACAAGCATACCTTCCCTATGTCTTCTGTATTCTAGGATATATATCCCATTTTTTAGCCAATCCTCATACAACCGATCTTCAAACATACCAATCCTTTCTAGTCTCCTCGCCATCTTGTTTGTCCTCCTCCTGACACAATCCAGATTGTTAATGTTCTCTCCAAAATCTAATTCAGCTCTGGGCTCCATACCAAGTGGTGTGGCCAGGACAGAGGACAGTGGAAATGTCACTTCCCTTTGTTCTGGAAACTATATCTCTCTGATCATATAAATTTTATTTAGCTGCAGTGATATGCTGTTAACTCGTAGCAAGCTTAGGGTCCATTGTCCACTATCCCCCAATCTCTCTCCAGGTCTTCTTAGTTGAACAGCTTTCTAGCCATGTTTCTTCATGCTTTATTTGAGAAATTGGTATTTTTTTAACCTAATGGTGGGCCTTTTCTGTTTTTTTCCTATTAAGTTTCATCTTATTATGCTAGGTCCTTTGTTTTACCCTACAGGCATCTTTCTGGATGCCAAGTCTATAATCCAACATGTTCACTATCCATCCAGGCTTTGTGTCATCTGTAAATATGATAAGCATAACAACTCTGCCAGAAACTATTCATTGATAAAATGTTGAACAGAATGCAGCAAGTGACAGAACCCTGTATCACTCCTTTGGAAACTTTCCTCCAGGCTGACACAGATCCATTAATCACCAGTCTCCAGGATCAGTCATTCAACCAATTCTGCATCATTATCTGTGCTCTCACCCAGTCCATACCTCTCCATATAGGCTTAGAAGTATAACTACGAGACTCCATCAAAGCCTTGCAGAATGCCCCATGTATAAAAGCTATGTCATTCACGTGATCTGCCGACTTCATGAAAATAGGAATTAAAGTTAGGCTGACTTGGCGTGTTCGAAGTGTGACCATATTGACTTTTAGTGATAGTCATGACCCCCATTTTAGGGTCCCCATTGTGATACAGTAGAAAGAACACTAGATTATAAACTCCACAAGAGCAAGCACTGTAGTTTATTTGTGTGAATCTTGGTATCTCTCCTATTTTCTAGCACAACATAGCATTCTAGCATACACTAAGTGTTTAATGTTCATTCCTTGACTAGGGATAAGGAGACCCTGTCTTTTGCCTTGTTTTTGCCAATTAATCTGCTTCATAGTATTAGGCAAGACTTTCCCTCTGTGGGCCAGGCCTGTTTGCAGTGACCTCTAAGGTCCATTCCTGCCCTGACATCCTACAGTTCTAATATTTTATAATCGGCACAATAAAGAGCAGAGAAATAATGGAGAATGTGTGAAATTGCCATTCATCAGGATAAAAAGAGTATTTAGGGCAGCTCCTCACCCTGTCTTTAGTCTCTGAGATATGGACTATTTCAAGGCAGAAAAATCAACCAAACGTGGAAAGCACTTGCTTTTTAAAAGAGGATGGCCTGATGAGTGTGCCCTCTGATGCTTTTGTGATCTGCCTTTCCAAGATGTGACTTTACTTAGCACACAACAGCTGTTACAAATTAAATGAAAAATTGACAGCAATTAAAATTGGCAAATGAGAAGCTTTTCTGGTAGGTTTTGGCTACTGAGCCATGGACTTTACTCAGTAGGTTTTCTCTCCTTCAATTAGTATTCATATTAAGGGGACATGCTAGGAGACTGTCTTCTCATAAGAAATATTGTGAAAATATTGCACATGGGGCTCTCACTGTTACAATCAATGCATCCTCCTTTGGTGCCATTTTCTTCCTTTGGGTTGCGTGATCTAATAGAAGGATCACAGGGTTTAACATTTTTAGTGGAGTAAAATGGACTATCAAAATGAGTTGGAATTCATCTCCCATCTTGGATTATCCTAAAGTTTAATTAATTCAGCTTAATAGATAAACTGGAAGAGAACAAGTATTACTGTATATTAATACTAAACCAGATCTTCAGGCCAAGAGGAGATAAACATACATACACACATGTATATGTATATACATACATACATACATACATGCATATGTATATACACATATACACAGAACTGATGTGTCTTCTGGGTAAGGGTTACAAAGCCCTGAGCAGCACCATCTTTGGAGATGGTATATCATAGATATTTCTAGATCTGCTGGCATATGAGTCAATCAATTTCCTAGGTCAGTTGCATCACCCTAAAAGGCAGATGTAAAGAATGTTCAGGGAAGCTCCCACTTGCAGTTATGACTTGGCAGGGCAGTCATCACTAGTTAGCCCAGTAGACAAGCAGAGTTACTCCTCAGGATGACAGCTGGACACACGTTTTCCTTAGGCATAAACTTTCCTCTTTCTAAAACAGCAGTCAGGTATCACTGTCTAGTCCTATAGCTCTGCCACCTTAGAATTAGTTGAATGGATTGAAAATTTCATAGTAATTCCCTTGCCTCCAAGAAGGGGAAAAGTCTATTTAGGCTAACACAGTTTACATAGTCCTATAAAGATGCAAAAGAGATTTTTAGGCAAAGTGTTTGATAATCAGATTTGATGCATCAAATATTAAAATAAATACTTTGCTTCAGAAAATATTAATATGCATATTTGGGTATTGAAATGCCAGTGGGGCAACCACTTCTCTAGATGAAAGAGACAGAGAAAGGCTAAAGAGAGGTAGCTAGAGGACTGACTAAATAGACAGGTATGAAGATAGACAAAGAGAGACATGTCTGGCCATGGAAATAAGCATTTCTCATGTGCCTTAGGGCAATTCCAATTGTGGTAATTCGTATTGATTGTGAAGGATGGCTGAAATGAGTCCATCAGCTGTGCTCTGAATCACACAAGCCTGGTCTCCAGATGTTTAACTAAAGTTTAGTAAATTTCACCACTGTTTGACTCTAATCAACCTTCCTAAAGTCCCTCTACCATTCTTCGGGTGAGTGATCTTCAGCATCTCTCCAAGTCAGTTTCATTTTATCAGACTGTAGTTCAGTTGGAATCTTGCCTTTTGGAATTGCTTGTGTCTTGACCAACATGTTCATAATTTCCTGTTCATAGGAATAAAAGCTCAGTGTAATCCCAGATAGCAGTCTGAGGGTGATAAAGACATTAAGTAAAACCCTGACCCTAAGTGATTCAGACACAGCTTGTTTATCAGAAGGCTTAGAGGCCAGCAAGCTCTCAGATATGAGGAAATCTATGGATCTACCACTCTTTTTCCTACATCAGGTCACTGTAATGTATCTTTTCTGATTCATTAGTGTCTCTCATTTAGTGTCCCATTGGTTTTATTAAAGCAAATTTTGGTTTAACAGGAAGAAAAGAGTAAGGGTCATAAATGAGTAGTATTTCTTTGTTAATTCAAAGGGAAATTATGGTTTAATGCAGGGGTTCCTGAACTGTTTTGTTTAAGATCTCTGCACACTTTGGGGATTGGCTTATTTTTTGTTTGTTTGTACCATTATCCCACATAATCTCAATTTTCAATACCTGCAGTACATTTTCTCTTTCTTCTTTGCCTTAATTTGTTCTATTTTGCCTTCCATGGACAAAACCCTTGCCTTTTTAGAGAACTCCTCCCAAATCTTTGTATTGTTGTCTTTATTCTACTCCCAAGGAGCTGAGGCCCAGGGATTCTTAACTTGGGGTCTATAAAATTCACCTCTTTAATGTGTATTATATATATATATATATGTATATATATATATTTCTGATAACTTGTTTCAATATAATTGATTTCCTTTATGATTTTATTTTTTATGTTATACATCTAAAAACATGATGCTGAGAGGGAGTCCAGAAGCCTCTGCAGCCTTGATTGTCAATAATAACTATAATGAAGAAGCCTTACTTTATCCTCTGAAAATCAGAGCTCTTCCCAAATGGAATGGGGTATCCTAGTGGTGTCTTCCTCACAAGAAAGTGACCATTTATTGAGCATACCGTAGAGTGACTTCTTGTTGAGGTATGAGCTGGAGTGAGTAGTCTTTGAGGTTCCCCAAGCCCCCATAAATGAGAATGGCCAAATTCATGGCTACAGCTTTCAGCTTACATAATACTGGTTGTTACAAATGGTGGTCTTATGATACACATACACACACCCCTACATATATATGCACATACGTGTGATACATATGTATCTACACACATATGTGTATATGTATATTACATGCACACACACATATACATGTCATACATACACACTGAAGATTGCAAGCTTTGTAGGATCCTAGAAATAAGCAGCTGCTTGAAAACTGCTCTGGCCTTCATGTCCTCTTTGCTTTAGCCACCATTGTAGGACGGTCATACCCTAGACCTCATTATTGCTCAAAAGTGCTCTATTTCCAAGATCTGGGATGCTCATATTCCTTTCTCTGACTGCACCCTCCAAACCTGACTTCCATCTCTCGCTTTTTTGTTTCTCCCTGAAATATTGTAACTCTTGCTCTGATACTTATTCTCTCCAGTTCTGTTCTCTCAGCTCAGCAATCGGCTTCTGGATTGCATAAAACCACAGAATCTCAGGGTTTTAGACACTGTTTAGTACAACTCATGCCTGAACAAAACTAATCTCTATAATACTTCTTTTTTTGAACCCTTTAGGGTCAAAGCCTAGTGGCAAGATCATTGGTCCAAAGGGAATACATAGTTTAATGACTTTTTATGTATAACTCCAAATTGCTTCCCAGAATATCTTTGCCATTTCACAGCTCAACCAACAGTTTAGGATCATTTCTGAGTCTTCCTTCTCTGTTATCCTTCACATCTAACTGGTTTCTAAATACAATTGATTGTACCTCAGAAGTCTCTATCATATCTTTTTCTTCCTTTACATTCTCTTACAAAACCTATCGCTGTCCAAATAATCTTCTTAATGCACTCATTTTATAACATCACTTCTTAAAACATCAAAAACCTTTATAGGCTTCTAGTTGCCTACCAAATAAAGTATGAATTCCAGATCTTGGCATTCAAGGCCATCCACCACACAGTTTCAATTGACTTTTCAAGCGTTATCTCAAACCATTCCCCTTCACATTCTTTACATACTAAACTTGGCTATCCTTTCACCTATGCTCTCTCCTGTCCCCATGTCTTTTCTTCCACCATCTCCCATTTCTTGAATGGACTCCTACATGCCATATGGAAGAGGAGTTAGACCTACTCTTTTTTTTCATCCAGGGAGCAGAACTAAGACAAGTAGATGGAAGTTATAGAGAAAGAATTTTCCAAACAACATGAGGAAACTCTGAAATATTTGACAAGGGCCCCAAATTCCCACGCAAACAGGCCTGCTCTGTGCTCAGTGCTCCTAAAGAATTTTTTCAAGGATGTCAGGAGCTCAATTACAATATGTCTCTGCAGGCTCAGAATGAAAAATATAGACTTTATAAGGTCACATCCCACCAGGGAAATGATGTTTGGGGATACTTTAGGCTCATAGGAAATGCAGTAATACTACCAAATCAGTCCTAGCTTTCATACTTTAAATGAATCACATATGAACTGAAAGAATGAAAGCAACTCTTAAAATTTCCACAAAGTACCTTGGAAGTGGCTTTCTCACCTGGATTGACATGGTCTGTACTGGAAGCTAGAAAAAATAGTAGATTCCTATTATCTTTCTCCAAAATCTTATACAGGGTATTCCTAAAGTCTGGACACATAGGCAAAATGCATATTTTCAAGATATGAAATGAAAGAAATTTTCAACAACATTTTATTTAATTGGAATATTAACAAATAACATCTTCAATATGGTTTCCATCATTTCTGATGCAAAGGTTGATGTGCTTTGCAAGATTCACGTGAACTCAATACAATAACTCCACATTGCCAGCAATTTCAGCATATTCACTCTTTATGCCTTCAATCAAGTATGTTACATCTGTGACTTTCATTTCTCCTTTAGCATACCTCAGAAAAAGAAGTCAAGGGGGCTAAGGTATGTTAATATTCCAAATATTTCAAAATATGCATTTTTGTCTATGTGTCCAGACTTTAGGAACACCCTGCAGAACAAAAATCCATATAAGCACCATGACCTCATCTCCTTGTTTATATATATATATATATATATATATATATATATATATATATATAATTTAGCATTTGTCCCCACCTGTGCTACCACTAGACTATAAGTTCCTTGAGGGTAAGGATCATATGGTCTTCATCTTTGTACTCCCTACAGTGCCTAGGTCCAGGGCCTTGCAGGTAATGTAGTAAGCATTTCTGGAATGAATGAATGACCAATATAGACTCTACACAGCAAATTATCATCACTCAGAGTAGGCCATGGGGAATGGTATACTTGAATTTTGCATACAATCTTATTTTGTCATTCAAAAGAAAGCTAGATTTCCAGTTTGTAATATATAATATAGATATCAATATTTTTCTGCAGAGTTGGGTCTCTTTTTAATTATATTGATTTGCCCAAAGATGCATAGTTTGGTTTTGTAGGTAGATCGATACTAAGAATGATATCGATCCTTTCATAATCTTGTCCCCGAACTTTCTGACATTACAGCTATTCCATAGCTTAATGATGAATGTGCCTACTCTATCTTGCAGCTGCAGCAATATTTCCAATATGTTGTATGAGTCCCCAATTGAGCTGGATTCTTGCAGATCTATATGTAGTTACTGTATGCAGAATAGTAATATTTCCTAATGACATGAGCTCTGCTATCTAACACTAATGAGTACTCTGTTTCTTGCTATCCAAAATCCATAGTTTGGATGCTT
Organism: Trichosurus vulpecula; assembly: GCF_011100635.1. NCBI lineage: Eukaryota > Metazoa > Chordata > Mammalia > Diprotodontia > Phalangeridae > Trichosurus > Trichosurus vulpecula. The sequence continues at coordinate 33,631,708 of NC_050582.1, forward strand.
TAGCATTCAAATAGTGACAGAATTTGGATGTGGTTGTCTTCATTGTGGCCCCTCCTGAGTCACCATTTATGGACTACTCCTGGTCTTAATCCAAGGAACACTTTCCACAATGGCGGGTATTAGTTTTTGGAGGACTAAAGCCAACTCAGGATCAGACTTGGACCTTTATATTTCTGCAGGCAAATCACTGGGACTCACATGGGCTAGATCCTAGAGCTTCCAAGAATACAGGAAAAAAGGAGGCTTTTCTTCCTCCCACTTTGACCTAAATCCAACTTGGGCCAAAAAGAAACCCAACATTCCTAAAAGTATGCATAAATAATAGACATACACACAACAGAGTAGTCATCCATGTAATTCATGGGGCTAAGAAATGAGATCTATAACTTTTTCAAAAGAGTTTGGCCTAACTATCCACACAGGAAAGAACAAATGGATGAAGACTGCCTATTGTCTAGACCAGGGCTTCTTAAGCTTTTTCCATTTGCAACCCCTTCAGCACTTCTTAAACTGTGTGTTGCGGCCCAATCACATCCCATGCTTTAAGAAGTGCTGGTCTAGACTATGATGTGTTGAACTGACAACCTATAAAGCTTATTTATCAGTATGCATATCTTAGATGCTAAAAATGGACAATAAACTGTGTCTGAAATTGAACAGGAGGATGAAAGTGGGCTGGATTGCTTCGGAGAAAATTACACTTATTTTAATAAGGCCAAATTTCCCCCTGAAATAAAAGCCCATCTTATTAATATCAATATTTTTCAGCCAACATTATATGACTAAGTCATGGAATATTATAGTCTCTGAAGAATGCAAGGTAAGGACCAGCCACAAGGTAAAAGAGAAGTTTAAGGAGGGTGTGAGTATGCTGTGATATATTACAAATGAATAGTGCACAGGAGAAGCAATTTAAAGGATGTTTTCAAAGAATTCATTAATTGAAAAATAAGGTAGACAGGTCTCATGGGCAAGAGTCAGGGATAACCAATGAACAGCCTATAGGCTCCATTGGTATTTATGAAATTTCTGGAGAACGAGAATGTAAGGAAGGCCCTTGAAATACAACCAATATTCCTATGGAGGATTTGTGAGAGGACATAAGCAAGAGTTTTACAGGATGGACAGGCATATAGGAATTCGTTTCCCATTAGTGGAGAGAGTGTCCCCATTGGTGATGTCACAAATCCACGGGTGCACTGAGATATGCTTGTATAATGGTGTGGGCTGTCATCCATGGGAATCCAGCAGAATTATGAAGACAGGGTGAATCCATCAGGATTTTTTTTTCTTTCAATTAAAAAACAACCCTGGTGAGTCTGCCTGCTGCTATTCTCTCTTTAATAATACTAAATTTAGTCAGTTGAAATATATGTTGTATTTGTCAAATGTTTCTGCCTCAGTGGCCTCTAGATAGCTGCAGTACCTGTTGGCAGAATTCAGACCCATGGGTGAATTCTCTTCTATACTGCTCTAGCTCTGCACCATTATTAGGGTGAAACTCAGTTAAGTTGTATTATTATCACTAGCTTACAGACCAATGGCAGAGGCCATCAATGCATGAGAAGTTGGTATACTCATGGTATAGATATGGTGTAGAATATAATAACAATAATAATAAGACTGAGAAATGATGTTAAACTGTTTGCTGAGCTGTGAAATGTTTCGGAGGTTCTAGCAAGCAATTTGCAAGTGTATATAAAAAGTCATTAAACTGTGCATCCCTTTTGGACTGATGATGATGGTGTTATTCAGTCATTTTTAGTCATGTCCGACTCTCTGTGACCCCATTTGGGGTTTTCTTGGCAAAGATACTGGAATGGTTTGCCATTTCCATCTCCAGTTCATTTCACAGATGAGAAAATTGAGGTAAACAGGGTGAAGTGACTTACCCAGGGTCACACAGCCAGTAAGGATTTGAGGCCAGATTTGAACTCAGGAAACTGAATCTTGCTGACTCCAGGCCTGGCACTCCGGCCACCTAATTGCCTCTATGTTCTTACCACTAGGCTTTGACTCTAAAGAAATCAGAGAAAGAAAGAAAAATATCTATATGTACAAAATATCTGTATGTACAAAAATGTATAAAAGAAATAATGGTGATGGAAGCACATCTGTGCAGCGCATTCCAGTTCAAATGTACTTCATCAGTATTCTTTCATTGGATAAACGCAATGATGAAAAGTAGGTAGCGTAAGCATTCCCCCTTTGTAAAGAGAAGGAAACTCAAGTTGTGAAAGATTAACAAACCTCCCCTGGGTCACATGATGAATAAGGTATGAATCTGAATCCAGCTCTTCTTATTCCATTACAGTCTCTCTACTACACCATGCTGTGTCTCTACTTTGCATCTGCCATCCCTTCAAACCCTAACTCTTACCCTACCCAAGTCCTGTCTCCTTAATGCTCAGGCCTGCATACTTTGCTGTGACCTCCTGTCTTAGAAGGCTACACGTAAGGAACTACTGGATCCTGGAATTCAGGTCAGAATCTGACTTATATTGACTCTGACCTCTAGGAATAGTGTATGCCTTAGCACTTGGATTTCCTCCTGGAATCTCTCATCTGTTGCCTCTAGTAATTTTGTTTCTTCAATGTTCTCTTACCTGTCCAAATCTCTGAGCTATTCCTACAGTTGCCACCTGCATTTCCCCTTCCAACTGCCTGGTGACCTTGGCCATGCCCACAACCATGGTGTAAGGTCAGCAAAGAAGGTGAGATCCATCAAGGTGCTAGACAAAGAACTGAAGGTACATAGCTACTAGTCTGTGTGTCAGTGGAGCCTGGATTCAACTGTGTTATCCTACCAGAAAATCTGAAAACTGATTGGACATTTTGTGTCATCTCACCCCCACACTGAAGATACTAATTAGCTTTCTGCCCTTCTCATATGTGAGTAGAAGGAAGCACAGGCTTCGTACATTATTCATAATGGGAGATTATAATCGATTCTAAAAGCCAAAGGCAATTTTGATCTGGGAAGCAATGTGCTACTTCTTATAAATCTATTTCTATTTTGCTGCTGGAATAATGCAAAAAGAATGATTCAAATTCTCAGAGAAAATGAGCACCATCAGAATCTTAGTTTCCATTAAAAAATTAGTCTAGCTAATTTTTGGCCATTGTTAGCCTTAGCCAACAATAGCGAAATGGCTCCATTAGAGTTGCCCTAGGTTGGCCAGTCTGCTCAATTATCAGGTTCATTTGGATCATCAAGAATGATTAAGATCCCAAAGGGCTTCAGTGGTCCTGGAGGGGTTTTTGTGTTAAATTGTGTGGCCTATTAGTTAAAGTGCTAGGGCTGAACCTTCTTCCTGCCTCTGCCACTAAGTCACCTAGGGAGCATTATGCAAACTTCTTAATCCCTTCATACTCTTTATTTATAGCTAATAAGCTACTTAGGAAATACAGCCAGGTCCACAGACAGAAAGCAAATGGTGCTCAAATGCCAAAGAATACTATCAAATGGTATCATGTGTGTAAAGCACTTTGTAAACCTTAAAGAGCTAGCTAAATGGTGTCTACTACTCCTACTCCTCCAAGACATTGTGCAGCAGGCATCAACTTGGACAAGTTACAAATCCCAGCTTTGATGCTTTCATGAACCCATGATCTCACAAGTGTGGGTGTTCCTTCCACTGAAGCAGATCAAAACCCACTCCTTACTCTCTTAATATTTCATAGAGGCCAGTGCAGTGCTAGGGACCCCTGTATGATGAAAACCATTCGGTAGGTGAAAGTTGGCATCAGCATCTTCTTCCATCTTTTGTCTTGCTGCTCATACAATGGAATTATTGGCTGGGTGTATTTGACCTGGACAGAGTCTCGCAGCATCAGATTCCAAGTATTTCAGGAATAGGCAATGATCACTGCGAGAATGAACACTTTTCTTGATGGTCAAAGGAAATCTCTCAGTCATCCAAGTACCATGGTTTGGTGGAAAGAACACTCACTGCATATAGAGTCCATAGCCTGGATTAAGATCCTGGTGCCATTTCCTACCTCTGTGGGCCTCACTTTCCTCATCTGGAAAGACGGAATTTAGATTCGATGGTGTTTAAGGTCCTTTCCACCTCTAAAGCCCATGATACTATATATAAATTGAAGTTAATGTTTAGGGGAGGAGAAAGAAGCTGACTGAAATTTAGAAAACATGAGTCTGGATCCTGACTGCTACTTCCTAGCTCTGTTATCTTGTGTAATCTGTACCTCTTCAGGCCTCATTTTCTTCCATGGTAAAATGAGAATGGGAATGAATGAACTAAAATAATTTTATTAAATCATTACTATGTGTAAAGCACTATGCTAATGTAAAACAGCAAGATAGTCCCTATCTTCAAGGAGCTTATATTCTTATATCTATTAAGATGAAGACCATGTATACTGGAGCATGGTGGCCAGGGAGGGGTGCTTTGGTCAGGGAAATCTCAAGAATGGCAAATGTAGTCATAGAGCAATAGAATGCCATGTCCTTTCCCTAATGACAGTGTTGAATGTACTTCTGTTCCCAAACTTCTTAAAATGGAAAAAAATGGAGGAGGGGGAGGTTAAGGAAGAGGGGAACCATTTAGGATCTGGGTGAGATCCCACTATCCAGAAGCCTTAGATACCAAAGAAGGAGCTTGTAACAACCTGTGATTATAGGCCAATTTAAAGGCCTGCCTTTCTTCAGGAATATTACAAAATAGAATCTTTGAAAAATAAGCAAAAAAGGACATAAAATTTTCCAGGAGTGGGCAGACATATGTGTCCTCTTCACATATGTGAGTGGTACTCACATAGCCTCCAGATCTGCTCCACTGGTTTGGAGGGGCAGATTACAGAATTGGCCAGGGCACAGAGAAAAATGAAAGGAACTGAATCGTAAATATGTTTGAAGGTTCTTCAAGCATCTTCCTAAACTGAGTGACCAAGTAATTACATCAGATTCCCCTGAGGAGTGATAGAATAATTCTTCAAGTAACAAATAATAGCCTGGGTCCCATAAATACGCAAAGCATTCATTTGCTGGAGCATATTAATCTACTCTAGTCCATGTAAAAGAATATTTCCCCAAATATAGGCCAGCAGTTTTTGGTGGTGTGAACTTTCAAAAGGGCCTGAAAATGGAATGAATATGCTTCCTTTTGAATTAAAAAAAAGTATATCTGTATTAAACAGAGCAAACTAAACACTGAAGAAGCGTCCAATCTCCCAGCAATCATTTAACTTTTGTCTGTGCTTCAATGCACTTCAATTCCTACTTTAATAGTCTCAGAAAATTGTGTCTGTGTATGTTAAGTCCAAAGACACATTTTTTACATTAAATTTACATAACTACTTAGGGCACTGCTTATGAAAAATGGCTAAGATGCTGTATTTCCTATTTTTCCAGATAACTCCTAACTTTTTTCCATCTAGCTTAGACACTACGGAGTTTTAAGGTTAGATGAAAGGAGTCTTATTCCCAGGTATTAGAAAGGTGCTTGGGAGACAAAATAGAAGCCAACTGAAACACTACCATTAGGTAATGGAAAACACAGACAAGAGGTTTGCTGTATGATAGTAAAGACAAGCTCTGTGGGAGGGGGGTGGAAAGAAGAGTGTGGAAACCACCTGAGGAGTCCTGAAGTGAAACAAAAGCAACTTCAATGTTTCTTCTGTTTTTTAAACTGTGAAAGATCAGGTGGCTTATTTATTCATTGCACAAGCAGTTATTAAATGCCTCATGTGTACCAGGTACTGGCGAAAGATGTCACTCCCTCACTTCTAACAGTTTCTGCAAAACTATTACTAGATAAATACATCACATGAAAACACATAGACACATAATCTGTAATCTGTGGTATATTGTGACTAGCTGATGGGGGGAGACTGGGAAAAAGGAGGGAAAATGGGAGAAAGGAGGAAGTAGAAAAATGGGAAAAAGGGAAAAAATGGAGAGAGAACCTAGAAAAGAGAGAGACAGAAAAGCACTGGGAAAGACAGAAACAAAAGAAAAGATAGTCACAGTCAGCTACAGACACACACACAGAGGAAGGAGAGACAGACATAGAGGAGAGGGGCGGGGAGGGAGGCTGCGTGGGAAGCAGAGAGCTAACTCATCTACTAATGCTGATCTTGAAAAAAAAGATAATACAACCCTCTAAATTTAAAAAAAGGGGGATGAACAGTGACAGAACTTGTTATTAAACGTTTTCTTTTCATTCCTAAAGTATTAGAAGCCAGTTTTCTACTCTCAGAAGTGGGTCATGATAAAGTTTTATTAAATATGTTATTTTAATTTTTTTAAAGTCTGAATCTCCCTATCTTGTCCAGGAGGGAGGCGCAGGAGGCCATCTAAGATCCTGATCACACCACTGAAAACGAGAGCTTCAAACTGCTCCATTTCTTACTTGTTAGGCAGCCTGGTTTCCATCCCTACTCCTTCCCCACCCCCATCTCATTATAGTGGTGCCTAACTTCATGAAGACACCCTATGGGTTTAGCCCACTGCAGCTCAGAACTCCTGAGCTTGAGAAATCTGCCAGCCCAGCCTCCCCAGAAGCAGGGATTACATGCATCCACCACCATGCCTAGCATATTAAATACTTTTTAAAAAATATAAAACTGACACAAGACAAGCTTGATCAAAGCCTTCAAATGTAATCAATAAATGCAAACCTCCAAATATACAAAAAGAAAAAGACAGTGTTTGAAATCACACACTTTTATCATTTAGTGCTTGACAAAAACATTATTTCATAACTTTCTTTATTCATATTCTTTATATTTGTAATTATATACAACCTAACAATCTTGCATTATATTTATATGGCACATTTTATTCACCTGTTTCCCAGTATTTGGACACCTGGCTTAATAGAGAGGAGAAGGGGAGGGGGACAAGTAGACCATTCCTCCTCTATAAACAACATCCTTAGGATAAGATCCCACTCGTAGCATCATTGAGTAATTATGTTGATGGTTTTCCTAATGTTGAACCATCCTTACATCCCTGATATAGATCTCACTTGGTCAAAATGAATGGTTTCTTGGGTAAATCACTGTATAGTCTGTTTGACAGGCTTTTAAAAAAAGTTTTGAATCAATATTCAATAATTCTATTAGTCAATAGCTTTCCTTCTGTGTTTTATCTTTCCCTGGTATAGCTATTAGAACTGTATTTGTCTCATAAAGAATTTTGGTAGAGTGCTTGCTTTCTCAGTTGTTGAGACTAATTTATGAAGTATGGGTATTAATTATTCTTTAAAAGTTTGATAGAATTCCCCTGTGAATCCAACAGGACCAGGAGTTTTTTTTTTTTTTTACTTTGGTAGTTCTTTTACAACTAGGTCTGTTTTCTTTTCAGAGATTAGGTTATTTAAGACCTCTATCTGGTCTTCTGATTTTATGTATTTTAAAGTATTCCACATTATTTTGTATACTCAGTCTTGTTAGCATATAGCTATGCATAATGTGTTCTAATTATTCTTTTTTATTTCTTCCTGTTTTTGCTGTGCTTTCACCTTGCTTATTTTCTATTTATGCCTTCTTTCTAATCAGATTAGCTAAAGGTTTATCAATTTTATTACTTTTCAAAGAACTAGCTTTTATTTTTATCTGTCATTTCTATGGATTTTTGTGTTTACAATTTATCTATTTCTCCTCTTATAGCTAATACCTCTTCTTTTGTGCTTATTTTAGATTTATTTCTTGGCTTTCTAATTTTTAACATATTTAGTCCATTAATACGCTCTTTTACTATTTTGTTAATTCATGTTTATAGGGATATAAATTTCTCCTGAGGACTGTTTTATCCGCATCCCAGAAATTTGGGTAAGTTGTTTCATTTTTATCATTTTCTTTCACAGAACTGTTAATTGTTTCTATGATTTATTCTTTGATACACTCATTATTTAAGATTTCATTGTTAAGTATCTACTTTGGTATGTGTCTTTTGTTTATAATTCATAAACCAATAACTATTTTTACTATGTTATGGAATGTAAACTATGTATTTACTATTTCTGTCTTTTGACATTTGTTTGCAATATTTGTGTGCCCAGACACATGGTAAGTTTTGGTAGCAGTTCCATATGGTACTGGGAAATACATATATTCTTTTGCAGTCCCATTTAGGAGATGTCATAAATCTTTTGGCTCTAGTTTCTCCAGCAATTTGTTCAGTTTCGTGTTTTCCCTTTTATATATCTTTCTATTAGACATACAAAACTGAGAAGGGGACATTGAAGTCTCCTGTCACTATTGTGTTACTGTTTATATCTTCTTGTATCTTGGTTAATGCTTACCTTATTAATTTGGGTGCTAATACATTTGGAGCATTTAAGTTTATTACTGATATTGGTTTGTTGTCTACGGTTTCATTCAGGATTAAAGTATATTGTTAAAGGGATGGTTAGTCTGAATCTGGGAAAGAATTGATCACAAAAACCCTTATCCTAGAAGAAGTTTTCATTTATTTGATAGGGAATTACACTGGAAGGACAAAGGAATACCACAGACAGAATTTACCTAGATTTTAACAAAGTACATGGAAAAATACTATTCTTACAGAAAAGATATACACATATCTGTATCAAATGGTGGTCTCTAGTGTGGGGTGGGAAGGGAGGGAGATAGTTTAGAACTTAAAATGTAAAAAAAAATTAAATTAAGAAAACAAGTACCATATGGGAGAGGCATGGTTAAATAACAGTTTGAAAAAGAGCCGGAGTTTTTAGTGGATCGCAAGCTCAATGAGTCAACAGTGAATATGTAGACACAAAAGTCCATGTGTAACCTTGTGGGTAACTTTTTCTTCCTTTTCTTTACTTCTTCTATACAATTTCTATAATATCCTTCTTGTCTATTCCTTCTTTTTCTTTTTTTCACTCCCCAGTAGTGAAGAAGTGATATGAGAATACCTAGAGACTCAGTGAATTCAAATCCATAGGCCCCAGCAAACTATGTTCCAGGGCACAGAAAAACTGGAAGACATAACTGCCAATCTGCTGTTAATCATCTTTGAAAGCTCCTAGAAAATGAAATTTAGTGCAACTGTGGGGAAGGGTAAATGTTGGTGAGAAAATAGTCCACAGAAACAACATCTGGAGGCCTTTAGTAACCTAGATGCTGAAGGAGTGAATTGTGACAGGACAGTCCAAAAAGCCAAAGCAATCCTAGGCTCCATGGAGAGGAATAGAGTCTAAGAAAAGGGAGGTCAGGCCCTAACTTCTCTGGGTTTCAGTTTCCATATTTGGAAACTGAGGGAGCGTGACTAAATGATAGCTGATGGCCCTGTGTGTTGGTAACCAAAAATGGGCTCCTTAGCACTTAGTCAACAAGTGCCCTTGACTAGTTTGGCATTTTCCCCTGAACTGAATGCTGTTTGTATGTTGGACTGGAGTAAGCTTGTCGGCCCCTTCACCTTGCTTCCCTTGCTTAAGCTGATGGAAAGAACCTGTGCTTTCCCGGTCAACCCCTTCACCTTGCTTAAGCAGATTGAAAGAACCTGTGCTTTCCCCGCATACCTTACACCCCCGCAGAAGCTGGATGGTTAAAAACAGCTTCCGTTGGAGCCAGAGGCTGCTACAGCTACAGCCACAGCCGAAGCTGAAGCAGGAGCTGCCGGTAGCAGAGCTGACCTACAGGAGGAAGCTGAACAAGGACTTGAGACTAGTGGGTAATCTTTTTACCATAGAGGGGAAGCATGTATATGATTTTGCTTTACACCATCATGCTTCTCTGTGGCCTCCTGGTTACTCTTGTGAGGCGTACTTATTGGGCCTGGAAGCTTTTGATCAATATGTCAAAATGGGGATGCTGGTTCATGGGTTGGTTACTGTGGACCCTAAATATATGCTTTGATTCTTCTGCCTCCTACTTTGAGAGTTTCTTATATCCAGCGGTTCCGAACCTTTCAGACATATATATGATCCTCTTTGAGATTATAAACTCTACCCTCCTAATACAGCCTGGCACCTCTTCTTGTAATAAGGTTGTCCACTGTATTTTTCTCTGGACAGACCACATCAGGAGCTCTACGTTCAGTCTTAAGTACCCTCATTTTAAAGACACAAACTGGAGTACATTCAGAAGAGGGTAACCAGGATAATAGCTAATAATAATGGCTAGCATTTGTATAGTGCTTTAAGTTTTACAAAGTGCTTTAGCAACATGATTTCTTTTGATCTGCATTACCCTGGCAGACAGGTGCTATTATTATGCCCACTTTGCAGATTAAGGCAGAAGTTAGGTGACTTACCTAGGGTCACAGAGCTAATGAGTGTCTTTCTGACTCGAGGTCCAGCATTCTAGTTATCTCTACGGAGAGAGGCCTGGAGAACATGCTATCTGAGGATAAGCTGAGGGATCTGAGAACATTTAGCTTAAAAAAGAGAAGACTTAGGGAAACGGAGACAAGCATTTTAAGTATTTGAGAGAATGCTATGTGAAGGAGGGCTTGGCCTTCCTCTGCCTGGCTCCAGAGGGCAGCACTAGAAGTAATTAAGGGAAATCATAAAGAAGCAGATTTCTGTTCAATCGAAGGAAAGAAACATTTAGTAATGATTCGAACTACCTACCAGTGGAATGGGCTGCCTTGGGAAGTTGGAGCCATGCAGGGCCCCTCCCCCCAACCCAGTGCTGGGCTTCAGAGGATCAGACAGAGTTAGAACTCCACCTGACTTTAAAGGACTTTAAGAACTTCAGTCTACAGATGTGGAAACTGGGGTCCCAAAAGGGGATTGCCTTTCTCTGTTTGCATCCAGAATTTGTATATTTACAGCTCAAGGAGCTCTAGATACCCATGTAAGGCAAAGAAGAAACAAGCTCACCTGGGATTTAAGTGACCTCAGAGGTCATGGAGTCCAATGAGAAGCTGCATCTGCCACATGTGGTCAGACAGCCTCTCTTTGAATATCTTCAGTTACAAGGAACTCGCTGCCTTACAAATCAAGCTTGCCAGTTATTATTATTGCATGGCTTTGATTGTAAGGAAACTCTTGGTTAGCCCAGACCTAAATCTGCCTAATAGGTGGTGTGATTTCAGAGAGTTTAGAGGGAAGGTCACTTTCTGGCCTGCGTCAAGTTGGGAAGGGATGCCTTCTGCAGGGTTCCTCCCCTCCGCTGTCTGCATCAAGGAATCAGGCCGATTGATGATTTGGGGGTATTACAGTGGATCCTAAAGTGGTAATTACAATTCACATTGAATGCCAATCTTTTTCTCAACAATATACCATTAGAGGGCTCCATTTTACTTTAGTTTAATTTAAAACTTCTTATGAGGCAGATATATCAAAGTCTACAATAATTCCTTTTTAAATTAAAAAATACCTTTTCTACCACCAAGGGGGAAAAAAACTGGCTCACTGGTCACCAGGCCGTGGGAGAGGTAATATGAATGCATCAGTCCTGGTCTTTTTAATTCATTTCTCAGGTGCTGTGATCTTCCCAAGTGGAGAATATCCTTCTTAAACTTGCAATTTCTTAAGAAGTAGAGCCAGGGGTCTATTTTATCTTTCACTGCAGACGGTAGAAAGGAGAGGGATGCCATATTCTAGGCAGCAAACAGAATATCGGTGGGTTCTGCTCATCCTTTAGTGCACATTGGATAAGGGGGATTCCTAGGCCCACCTCCTGATAACCTGCCCCACCTTGCTTCTCACTCACTGCTTCTTGCAATGCTGATCTTTGCTCTAATGAGCTGATGGTGTGACATGGGGACATAGGTAATTAGTAAATGAATCCCACACAGGTGACCAGTTATTTTCTGCCTAGTAAGACAAAGCCAACTTCATTCTCATAGGCATTTTGATGCCAGCTTTATCCAGCTCCTCCCTAGACCCTTCCTGAAGGGAATATTCAGTCTATACAGGCAAGAGGCTTCTGTGGTGTCTTTGAACCTTTAGCATGAGGATTCTTAACCTTTGTGTCCTCGACCCCCTGGAAAGTCTGGTGAAGCCTAGGACTCCTCGTTTGAATCATGTTTTTAAATGGATAAAATAAAATATATGGAATTACAAAGGAAACCAGTTATACTGAAATGCAGGTATCAATAATTTTTTAAAAAAATAAATTCATGGTCCCCAGGCTAAGGACCTTTGCTTTAGACTCCACTATTTTCCACCATATTTTGCCATCCTCTCCTACAGCCACCTTTTCACTAAAATGGCTAAGTATTCAAGTATATCTGTACTTACATATACACTTACCTGTGTAAGATTCAGACCTAGGATTTCATTGGTGTAAGGAAATTCTGGTGTGGAAACCTCCTCCCATCGATGGAGATCAGCCACTTCTCTGTTAATTCTGTTTGGAAGATTGCTGCCTGGGGCACTGAGAGGTTTCATGGTTTTCTGATGGTCACACAGTACGTGTCAGGGCCAGGACCTGAACCCTTCCTGACTTCAAGGACAGCCCTCTCTCTGGCTCCCTTCATTGCTTCTTTAGGGAACGATTGCATTTCTAAGGTCTAAGTGAGTTCTCTGCAGAATTTCTCCTCATCCTCTGCAACAGATGTCATCACACAAGCTGCGGCCATCTTCATGGTGAACTCATCATTGCCCACACATGTTCTGCCTCCACAATTCAGAATTCAGAGATTACTTTATCTGACCATAACTTTTATCTATCCATTTCAGCCTGTGCCTCACTCAAGCTCATTTCTTTTTTGTCCTCACACTGATCTCTGGGACCTCTTTCCTGTTTTCCCAGCCTGTTCCCCCTGCCCCGTGCCCTCATTTTCTCCACTTCAAAATTTTGACAACGTAATGAACAGGTTCAGCTTTACACTGGGACCGTTGGCCCCTTGGCTTATCACCACTCACCCAGTTCTAAATCCCAACCATGGATCAGCTCCACCACCCACCACCTCTGTTCCCATTCAACCCTCTCACAGGCACTTTGGGAAGTGCTGGTAAGAGTATAAGACTGGAAACTCAGCTGAGTAGTGGCCTGGCTTGAGATCTCATGCAAACATCACTGAGGAGGTCTTTCAACTTGGACTCTCAGCTGTGCCCAAGCCATCATCTGCTATTTCTCAAACACTTTGACCGCACAGAAGGGTGTTTCTAGAGAGGGGAAAAGGCTTCACTGTCATCACAACTTTTCATAGTTTCATTTATCAGAACTGGGAAGGACCTTAGAGATAATCTAGCCTATTGTATTAGCAATTTAGATTTGAAGATCTTTCCCACCCATCAATAGGCCATGTGACCTGCTAACATCACAGGAAGCCTAAGTCACATGTGGTGGGAGGAGTTTCCTGACAGGAAAAGGAAGTTGTGTCACAGGAAATGCAGAGAGAGAGAGAGAGAGAGAGAGAGAGAGGGCTGTTATGGCTGCTAATGGCCCTTCTTGAATAGACTGACTTCACTCTACTGTGAGTTTGTTTTTGGGAAGACCCCAGCAGGGGCTTGGAGAAGTTTTGGGATGGTGAGGCTCCATGTTGTGATATTATGTATTGAATGCTTTACTGCTCTGATGTATTGGATAGATGGCTTATGGGATATGGTTCTCTGGTGTCTGAACAAATGGTTTACTTCTTCTACCTTCTATGTGGAGAGTCTCATATACTTTGTGATACAGAACCACATAGGCAGTTTGACAATTATCATCTATATTGTTATTGTTGCCTTCCTGATATATCCATTTTACAGAAGAGGAAACTGAGGCCCAGAGAAGGGAGGTCACTTGTCCAATGGCACACAGGCTATAAATAGCAGAACAAGATTGCAAACCCAGTCATTTTCACTACAATCCAGAAATCTTTCACAGTGAAGTCCAAAGAACTTTAAAACAAATAAACACAAGTAGAGAAAATGTTGCCAAGCCACAGACATTTTGTTAATGTCTCTTGAATGCCAGATTACTCTTAGGAAATTATCAGAAAGGGGGATTTAAATGAATATTCTAGGATAAGTGGGTTATCCAAATTTGATTTAGTGATAGAATAAGAAACACTTTGAGAAAGAGTTAATCGATAAATGTAGTTTTCTCAAAATGTACATAATCAAAATTTCAAATGGTAAATGAAATCTGAAAACACAGAACAATGAGTTTGACTTCCAGGTCTGGCGAAAGTCTAGAACATAACATTAAAGGAAAAATTACTTAACAGCTAGAAAAAGAGGCAACCATCGCAAAGAGCCGGCATGGCTTCATTAAGGCAGGAATGACGACTGTGTGAGACTGATCATTCACCTAGTTCGATTTTCACAGTCCCTATCTCTCCATATTTTTGACAAGAACAAGTAAGTCCAGCATAGGGACAGGGACAGGAGCTGCTGATTTCATTGGTATAGGGAATGGTCAGGGTGTGGAAACACCCTCTATTAATTGAGCTGAGAATCTTTTCTAAGACTTCCAGCCACAGAGAACCACCTGGAGAGGTGAAATGACTTATCTAGGACCACACAACCAGCAGACATCAGAGCTCAGGTTTTTCTGACTTTAAGGCCCACTCTCAATCAGCTACAGAGGAATTGCAATAACTATTTTGACAGGGTTACTAGAATAATAGAATGATGAGAATTTGTACATAAAGCTTAACTAGATTTTAACGAAGCCCTTAACAAAGTTTATCACACCCCCACCCAACCCCCTTTTTTGGTACAAAATGCAGGTTAGAGGACAACTATATACCTAGGGGGAGGGCTAGCTAAAGGCAGCTAGGTGGTACTGAAGTGGCGAGAGCACTGGGCCTGAAGTCAGGAAGATCTAATTTTAAATCCAGCTTCAGTTACTTCCTAGCTGGGTGACCCTGGGCAAGTCACTTCACTGCTGTTTGCCTCAGTTTCCTCATCTGTAAATGGGGATCATAATAACATCTAACTCCCAGGATTATTGTGAGGGTCAAAAGAGATCATATTTGTAAAGTACTCAGCATAGTGCCTGGCACATAGTAGGCACTTAATATATGCTTGTTTCTTCCCTTCCTTCTTCTCTTCTCCTTCTTCTCTTTCTCCCTTCCTCTCTCCCTTTCTTTTTCCCTCCCTCCCTTCTTTCCTCCCTTCCTCCTTCCCTTCTTCCCTTTTCCCCTTCTTCATTCTTCCCTTTCTCCCTCCCTCCCTCTCTTTCTTTCTCCATTCCTCTCTCTCTTCCTTCCTTCCTTCCTTCCTTCTTTCCTTCCTTCCCAATGACTAAATGATCAGATCCAAAGAGTAGATATTAATGGCTAGGTATCAACTTGAAAAAAGTCTCCAGTGGTATGCCCCAGTGATCTATGCCTGGTGCTGTGATACTTACCTTTCTAAAAATCACTCTAACTAATGGCTTAGCTAAAGGCATAGGTGGCATGTTATCAAATTTGCAGAATACACTAAATAAGGAGTGATAGCTAACATACTGGATGCCAGAGTTGAGATCCATGGAGATCATGAGATGCTAAAAACTGGATTGAATCTAATGGGGTAAAATCTGACAAGGATAAACAAAGTCTTACCCATGGGTATGATAAATAAACTTCACAAGCACCAAGTAGGGGAGGTGTGGCTATACAGAAATTTACTGCAAAACAATATTGGTATAGAAGGTCCCTTTTAATTCTGAGGCTTTGTGATTCTAGACCTTTTTGATAATTGAAAATTCAGCTTTACCAATAAGGATGGGGGAAAAAGATGTCCTCCTCTCCCCATCAAAGTTCATCAATCAAGAACTGAGATTCATTGTTGCCAATTACAGCGTGTGATTTAATTACCATTCGAGTAATGCATCCAATAAGACCCCATTATTAGATTGTTTTAGTACTTCCAGAATTCCAGGAAACAGTGGTAATTGCTTTTATTCATTTTAAATGTTCATTATTCCCAGCCCTTCGACATCATCAAACTGAAACCTTTCCATGATTTCCATTCTAGCTTGAAATACAGCTTTTAAAAAAATGATAAAAATAACTATTAGATGTTCTGACTAAGAATCACTGATAGAAATGTTGAGAAATCAGATTTAATGCTAGCCACAAAGGTAAGGGGCCGAATGTGGTACCTTGGCTAGATATTCTCATTTTTGTTTGTCCATTTTTTTTAATCAAGGGAACTTTCTGCCACCTAATGAATGCCCAGGGGATATGGCTAGTCAGTTATTTCATGTGGGATACATACCAGCTGGTTTTTGGTGCTATTTGCCACCAATGATAGGTCCCTGAACCTGACCACCCGGTGGTGGGCCACTCTCTCTTACCATTAAGATTGGGAATTGTGAAATCTCTCCCATATTTTAGAGCCCATCTCAGGTGGCCCCAGAAGATAGACTCTTAGACCTGGCATGGACTTTAGCAGGGGGAGAGGAGAAAAAGCTGGGCTGCACTCTGATGAGTAGCCTCAAAGGGTCAATTCACAACTGGCTTAGAAAGGAGAAAAGATTTCAGTGCAATCAGGGCCATATGAGCACCGGTATGCTGCTACCAAATTGGTCAGTCATGCAATGTGTCTGAGACTGGATTTGAACTCATGAAGATGTGACTCCAGCCCCAGTGCTCTATCCACTATGGCACCACCTAGCTGCCCCAGCTATGTAACAAGACCAGGTAAAATAGGATAAACTACAAATACCTCTCTTCAACCTTTAAGAAAAGGCGGTTGATCTGGCATGATCTGTTCCTAATAAACCCATGCTAGTTAGTTGTGACTGCTCCTTTTTGTGCCCCCATTTCATCCAGAATGAGAAGATTGGGTGTGAATGTTATGATCTGGAGCTGAGAAGAACATTTGAGATCATGTAGTTCTCCCTTCTCCTCTAAGAGAAGCTCCAGATCAAAGAGGTAGCTAAGAGCCAAGATTCGAACCCAAGTCATCTGACTCAAAATACAGCACCTTTCTGCTGCACCACAGTGTTCTAATGTCTCTGGCTCAGATATGCTCCAATTTCAACTCAATAAAGTGTGATTATCCATTACCTTATTGTGGCAGAATCCTATAATTTCAGGCAAAGTAACTGAGGCCTTAGTTAAGTCCCTTAAGAGACTAAACCACAAAAAGAAATGCCCTGAACTGGTACCTTTGTAATGGCTACCATTAGAAGATACCATTTTGCTAAGGCTTTGTGACTCACACTATGCTTCCCAGGTAACAAGGAAAATGCCACTGCTCGCATTGACCTGGCAGCAGGACATCTTGTAGCGGCTACTTTGAAAAATCATCTCCCTCCATTCCGATGACTGTCCTAATTTTAATGTCCTAAGTTTAATGAGCACTCTTGCTCTATAGTTATGCCCTGAGGGTTACTCACCATGAAGGATGAAATCTCACATCTCAATCAGAGAGCCTCTTTCCAGGCAGGAAAGGCCTAGACTCCCCTATCCCAGGGACTATTTGGCCACTACGCAGAGTAGGTGAGTTTGCTAAATTTTAGCTGTATCACAGAAGAGATTGTAGCTACAGGAACACTCCAATTAAATGAGCAACATGAAACCTTTGAAAGGGTACAGCTTCTTCTGGTACAGGATTTTCACAGCCGTCATCACTATAACTTGGTACCCAAACTCGATCTTAGTTGGAGTTTGACCTAGCCTGGCCATAGAGGTCAATCTGTACAAAAGTATCTGCTGCTGATGTGAGTAGGGAGAAGACCTACAGATCTCCAGCTGCTTAAGCAACAGGATCCAGCAAGGGAAGGGCCTGGGGGCAATCTGAGCACATTAGTCTGAGAGGCTGCAGGTAGAAGCCCTAACATTAATACTATAAAGAGTATTGAGGATAATCCCAATTGGAAGGAAAGAGTTTTTTTCTTTGTTACCTTATAAATCAATTCTTGCACCACAATAGGCAATACACTATTTGGAAGGACTATTTCTTTTTCTGGTTGTGTGTCAAGCAGTGCAGTATAAGTATGGTGCTAGAGTACAAGGCAGGGGCATCTGGCTTTACATGATGCCATGAGATCATGTATGTCAAGTGTTTTAGGGAACCTTTAAGTGCTTTCTAAATGTGAGCCACTACTAGCCAGGTGAGACTAGGCAAGGCCCTCAAATGACCTTCTCTAAGACTCTGGACTTTGATTAATCCTGGAGGGGAATTATTACACTAGCCAGGCCTTGAAGGAGTAATAAAGCTCTTTCATGGCCATTCTGTCCATGAAACAAGACAATGGACAGATTGTTATCCCCATTTTGCAAAGGTTCAAGCAGGTAATTTGACTTGTCCAAGGTCACACAGCTGTTTAGTGGAGCTTCCTGGACTTAAGCCCGGTCTTTTGTCTTGGAGTCAAAAAATTCAGGAATCATTGTTCTGTGGGAGGCAGTGTGGTAGAAAGGATAGCTGGCCAACCCACCAGCCAAAGTGAGAGGCAGGAAGGGCTGGGCCCAAATCCTCCCTTTGACAAATCCTGGTTGTGTGGCCCTGGGCATATCACTCCAGCTCTCAGTGCCCCAGGCAACTTCCTAAGACTAGACATTACAGGAATTGCTGATTTTTATTAGTGGAAGAGCCTTTCTACTCTAGAAGGTCCCCGTATCTACAAAACCACAGCTCCAAATCACTTCAAACCTTTCCCAACTCCCAAAACAATGACAAATAAAACACATCATTACATTTAGAAGGAGCCTTGGAGGTAACTGATCTAACAGAATCCTTTTTTGATGGAGAAACTGAGACACAGAATTGGCACGGAAGGAAATTTCAAATACCTGGTGCAGGAGTTGGGAACCTGTTGCCTCAAGGCCACATGTGGCCCTCTAGGTCCTCAGGTGAGGCACTTGGATTGAATCCAAATTTCACAGCACAAATCCTCTTAATCGAAGGATTTGCTTTATAAAACTTGGACTCAGTCAGAGGGCCACACCCAAGGGCCTAGAAGGCCACATGTGGCCTCAAGGCCGCAGGTTCCCCACCACAGACAGTGGACTCAGGACTCAGACCTAAGTGTTCTGACTTGAATGCTGGTGCTCTTGGCACATGAACAACTTTACCTTTCTTTTTCCACTTTTTCTTATACCTAACAACCACCAGCTTCTGCTTAATAGCCATTATTCCAGGAAGAAAAAGTAGGGTAAAAGGAAGAACTAAACAGAACGAAGGGGACCATCTATATCTGGGCTTCTCCTTTATTGTGTCTTGGCAGTCTAGAAGCCAATGGACTCCTCAGAATATTTCTCATTTTTTTAATGCATACAATAAAACATATAAGGTTACAAAGGAAACCAATTATATTGAAATACAAATATCAAAATATTTAAAAAAAAACAAACAAGTTCACTGAAAATCTATCCACAGATCCCATGGGGGTATACAAAACTCAGTTTAAGAATCTCTGATTTAAATTAAAAACATCACTCAATATAAGTTCTTTTATACATACACATATACATGATACACACACACATACACACACACATGCGTGTGAACAAAACAAAGAGAAAAAGCTTGTCCCAAATAGGCTACCCGAGGCAATTCACATGAGCTGGCAATGACTCTCTGCAGCCAACATTTAGCTGACACGGGCAGCCCAGGGCACAAGATCTCTGCACTGCCACCATAGCCATGCCACCTTTTCATCCACCCTTTTGGTTTTGCACAGGGTAACAAGGAGCCCAAAATGGTGGAGGGGCCAGGGAAGGCCAGCCTATGACTTACAGCTGTTCACGGCTGACAGGCATCAAGTCTCCTCACTGATTGGACAGCTGCATGAGGCCCAGGGGGTTGGAGGGGCCTTGCTGCAGTGACTTTAACCTCCGTCTTCCAACATCTTCTCCTCATTTCAGCCCCAAGTCTTTTTTAAGTGAGTGTGTAGCAGCCCATTCTCCAGCAGGAAAGCTGAGAATTGGACCGCTCATCCCATTTGCCTGTCATCTCTGTGAGAGTTATTCACGTCTCCCCTTCCATTTATAGTGAGGGAGGAACTTTCTACTAAGGCCCTCCTCCTGTACCTCAGCACAGCATGGGGGTGACCCAGGATTACTAAAGCCTATTCCAGAGACGTACAACTTTACCGAAGTCCTACCAAGCTGGCAATGTTTGTACATATAGAGGAAAGCAACCAGGATAGCAAAGGGCCTTGAGTCCACTTGATGGCCATCTCAAGGGCCTGAAGAAAAGATTTAGGGGCAAATTGAGGGCTGTGCCCAAGGGTCAGAAGGGCAGTCAAGTTGAAGAGGGCTTACATTTGTTCTCCTAAATCCTGCAGCATGTAGATAGAGGCAATGGGTAGACAGTATAGAAAGGAACGTTTAGGCTCTGGATGAGGTCAAACATCCTAACCGTTAGAGATGCTCCAAAGGAGAATGGGCTACCACTGGAGGTAGTGAGTTCCCTGTTACTGAAAGTCAACAAACAAAGGTTGGATTATCATATGTCAGGTAGTGGGATAAAGGGTCACTGAGGCCCTTCCCAAAATGATATTCTGTGGAGAGGGCCAGCATAAGGTTCGCTATCAGGGAGTGGATTCTTTTGGTTGCAACACCTCAAGAAACCATCTCTTCAGGCATAGAGGAGTTGAGCTGTCTTCACCACCTACCCCAATGGAATAAGAAATACTTGATGTACAGGGGAGGGAATGAAAACACAAAAGTTAAACTTGGTGTACAGTTCCAGACACTGCTGGAGCCAAAACAAGAAACTAGGGATTTTAAGTGAATCATGTTCCCTGAGTCAATGTTTGCCTTCTGTAGTGTGGGCAGATGGTAACTTCTGCTTTGAGACTGACAACAGAAGCATATGCAGCAAAACCAAGAAGTGGCTAGACCACTGGTGGAGAACCTGTGTCCTGGAGGCCACATGTGGCCCTTTAGGTCCTTAAGTGCAAATCTTAAGTTTGGATTCAGACAAAGGGCCAGACTGAGGACCTAGAGGGCCACATGTGGCCTCCAGGCCACAGATTCCCCACTCCTGGGCTAGTCATTAAATCGTTTCTTTGCATTCTTTTCATTGGCTCCATCTCTAACTCCCTGTAGTCCAGTTCCTTTTGTCTGTTGTCTCTGGTTGTAAAGTCTCAAGTATCTACTCATTCACGGGATAAACATACTTGGGTACTGAGCACATTTTCTTTTTCTCTTTTTTTTTCCAGTACAGCTAGGTTGGCTGTTTCATGTCTTTGAGCACCACAGACTAATCCCTTTAAATTTCCTTTAAAATTCCCATTTCAATTGGAAGCCTAAGCCTTCTTTTGGCTACCACCCAATACATTCCATTATGAAGGAGGCAAACAATCGATCCATTTTCATTTCCTGAGAACTGTGCTACTTTAGTTCAACCTTGACCCCCTTGACTTTGCCTAGGAAAGGTAAAATGAAACTAGGTATACTAAAAGACCACAAGCTTTGTCATAGCTCAGTCAATTGGTTCTTTAGGGTCATCAAAGTGATGTCTGGGCTTCAAGATTCCCAGAATTTGCCCTAGAAAATAAGCCCCGGACCTGGGAAGCTTCAAGTGTAAACTTGGACATTACAAGATTTCATCGGAATTATTTATTTCAATATCTTGAATGTTGATTGAGTAAAACCACTTGGGAGGTAAAGAAAATCGTGTTGGGATTTGGTCACACATAAATCTATGAGAGTAATTAATGGTAAAATATGATCCTGATTTCTTTCCAAATCAAATCAAAATAAAAGGCCATCTCAGTATGTTAGGCTCTATGTCAGAGAACCATGTCAGTCAAACATTTATTAAGTACCTACTATATGCTAGGCACTAGGGACACGAAAAGTGGCAAAACCAGTCCCTGCCCTCTAGGAGATCGCAATTTAGAGACAACAAACAAATACATACAAACAAGCTATATACAGGATAATAGGGAAAATAGGGAAAGAACTAGAATTAAGAAGAGTTGGAAAAAGCTTCCTATAGAAAATGGAATTTTAGTTGGGACTTAAGGGGAGCCAGTAGGTGGAGATGAGGAGGGAGAGCATCCCAGGAACAGGAGACAGACAGAGAAAATTCTCAGGGCAGAGAAATGAAGTGTCTTATTTGTGGAACAGTACAGAGGCCAGTGTCACTGGATTGAAGGGTGTGTGTTGGGGCATAAGGTATAAGAAGACTGGAAAGGTAGGAGGAGGCTAGGTTATGAAGGGGTTTGCATACTGAAGAGAGCACTTTGTATCTGATGGTGGAAGTGACAGGGAATCACTGGAGCTTATTGGGGAGGGGGTGACGTGATGGGGGCAGTGACATGGTCAGACCTGTGCTTTAGTTTGGCAGCTAAATGGGAGATGGATTGGAGTGGGAAGAGAACCATATAATTGCTGAAACTCTTATCATGATATTGTAAACTATCTCAGTGGGTCATGGTATGGTGATACTGTGTTTTCAACACGTCAAAAGGTCCATAATAAACTCAATGTGGAAAATCCTATGATGATGCAGATCATAGGCCCTGCAAACTGGAGGAAGAACTTTCATGAAAAAATCTCGTGTCAAACTAGATTCCCTTCCCAGTTCTACCCCTTACACCTGGACTTTAAAACAGCACCAGCTTCATACTCCGCCCCCTTTATCCCCCTTTTGTTTGTTGTTTGCTGCCATTAGAATGTAAGCCCCTTGAGGGCAGGGGCAGTCTTTCTTTTTGTTTGTCTTTGTATCCCCAGGCACATTTTGTTGTTCAATCATTTTTCCATAATGTCTGATTCTTCATGACTCCATTTGGGGTTTTCTTGGTAAAGATTCTGGAGTGGTTTGCCATTTCCTTCTCCAGCTTATTTTACAGATCAGGAAACTGAGATAACCAGGGTTAAGTGACTTTCCCAGCATCACCTGTCTAGTAAGTTTCTGAGGCCAGATTTGAACTCAGTAAGCTGAGTCTTCTTGACTCCAGGCCCAGCACTCTCTCCACTCACTGCAGTGCCACCTAGCTGCCCGCCTGGTACATAGTAAGTACTAAATAAATGCTGATTTCCTTCCATCAGACCATCTAGCTGTAAGCCTCCTGGCACTTCTCAAAGGGTAGATTCATAGTTTCTTCATGGGCCCATACTTAAAGGCATTTAGTTTGACAGAATCTGCCAGACAAAGTAAGACGCTTACATAGCTTTCTCCACTTAAATATTATATTGATATATTTAGTCTTTACATTGCCTTCACTTCCAAATCTGTCCCCTCTCAAACCTTTAAAATAAAGACTATGAGAGAAAAAGGCAATTCAGTAAATTTAACGAAGTAACTCTAATGGTATGTATAGCATTCCATATCCATAGGATTTCCACTTGTGCAAAGAAAAGAATGGGGAGATTTTTTTCATCTCTTCTCTGGGGCAAAGCTTGGTCATGAGAATTTTGTGGTGGCAAAGAATTGGAAACTGAGGGGATGCTTATCAATTGGGAAATAGCTGAAAAAGTTGTACCATATGATTGCAATTGAATACAAGGGGGTGGTTTCAGAAAAAAAAAAGAGCATGGGAAGAACGATGTGAACTGATGCAAAGTAAAATGAAAAGACCTGGGAGATCATTTTGCACAGTAACAGCCATGTCATAATGATGATCAATTAGGAAAGATTTGGCTACTCTGATCAATGCAATGACCCAAGACAATTCTAAAAGACTCATGATGAAAAAAGGGAGAACTGATGAACTCTGAGTACAAATTAAAGTATAATTTTCTTACTTTTTTGAGATATGGCTAATGGAAATATGTTTTGTATGATTTCACATGTATAACTGATATTATTTTCTTGCCTTCTCAGTGGGTAGGGGAGGGAGGGAGACAATTTGGAACTCAATTTTAAAAGAAAAGAATATTTTAAATTAGTAATTTTTTTTAAAAAAAACTAGGTGGATGGAACAAACTAGAGAAGGAGGAATCAGAAATAATTGAACTCAACCCAGTGTTCAACCCACTGAAAAACATAAAAAGCCCTCTCTAATTATTATTATTATTATGCTATTAAAGGATGAGGAAAAAAGCATTAATGGTAATTTTCTATTACCTCTATTATTTGTGAGCCTGCTCACAAATATACCTCGGCTGGGTGAGATTTTATCTTATTTATTTCAAAACTGCTGGACAAAACCCATGGTCAGCTGAAAAGCAGAGAGATGGCTAAGTGAAATGATGAACAGTAAGTCATGTAGGAGGTCAGCCCAACATTTCATATATTAATATTTCCCTTTAGTCAGATTGTACTCTTGTTTCTGGAAGTTTCCCTGTACACCACAGATTTGATACCAGCAGCATCCCCACCAGTGCTGCATGGTGCCCTATCCCTAAATATGAGTAACATGCTTTACACTTTTTTAAAAAAAAGTTTTTTGAATGAAAAAAATTCTTTCCCTCCCACTTCTTTTACCCTTTGAAAAAACAAAACCAAAAATGCAACCTTTCTGTAAATATGCATAGTGAGACTAACCAAGATGGCAGAGCCTCCATAACCTTTAGAAGAGTGCCATGCCTGTAGCAGACACACATGAATCATTTGTTGCCTGAATCAATGAGTGAGTTACCAACCTACAAGCAAGAGATAGACCAGATCAGCATTAACATAGGTATGCTATCTCTCTTTTTTGGAGTCAAGTGCCAAGTAAAATGTCTTTTTGTAATGAACAAAGAATTGATACAGTGGGATTTTGCTTTCTCTGACCCTTTCAGTCAATTGCATGACTAGGAATAAATGGTTTGCTATACAGAATTTTTTGTTGATGAAAGCCTTCTTCCTACTGTCTTCTCCCCATTTCTCCAAGGGTACCCTAGATATGTGCATAGCACATTTCCATAAAGATTTTCTAGAGATGAGAAAGCAGGCATGGGTCAATGATTATTTGTGTTCTCTATAGTTTGTTTCCCTTGTTTTTTCCTCCATACTTTGAATATCTTCTCCTCCAAGTCTCCAATGTTTTCAAAACTATGTCTGATTTCCAGCAGAGATTTCTTTGGGATGTACTTGGTCTGGTCTAGCCATTTTTCTCAATTTCTTCCTCTTAATGGCCATTTTCACTACCATCTTGGATTGAAGTTTTTGGGTTAAATGTGGTGGTTACTGTGTCAGTGATGATGAAAATAGATTGGCATACAGACATTGACAAATCTGTTCTCTTTTCCTTCTATTTCCTCTCGCTTTCCCAGTTTCTTTTATGAACTATCTTAGTATGATAAGGCTCTGCCAGGTCTCACGCCAAGATTTCTGTAGCCTTATTTTTGCTTTCATCATTTTTTACTGTATCCCCCATCCCATGTACGAATCTAAGAAATACTTTGTATTCTAAACCAGCCTTGCCCTTGGCTGCCATCTCTCTGTGCTTGTCAAGGAGATCAATTGCTTACTGGCTAAAGAAATTTCTGAGCTCTTTCAGCCAGGAAAACCACTGGTTACTACTGTGTGTCATATCAGAATCAGCTGTTTATGTGCAATCTGACCATAGATTAGCTAGGGCAAAGATTCAAATCAAGATCAGATTAAAACCAGGAAGTATAAGAAGGCACTGTCAACAAATGCAGCAGGTTTAACATCAATTCCAAAAGTGTGATGTGGAAAAAGGGCAAAGGTTATCATTGTCTTTATTATTCCCATATCTTGCCAAAGTTTAATATAAAATAGTTGCCACAATAAAGAGACATAAAGATCTCCAAAACAATAAAAATTATTTTAATAAAAATTGTCTTTAATAATCATTAATTTTAATTCATCCAAATAACAAACACTTGTTAAATACTTACTGGGTACAGAGAACTGTGCTAGATTCGGGGGGAAACATAAAGTTCAGACAAGACATATTCCTTGCCTTCAGAGAGCTCCCAGTCTACTAGGAGGGTAAATCACAAAGAGAGGCAGAAGGTCTTACTCTCTCAATGTAATGTTTATGCCAAAGTTTGGTGCTGAGATAATAGTTTCCTTACTATATAGTAGTGTGCAGTAATGATGTTTGGAACACCATAACAAGCTTGTGTGAAATCTGAAAGTTTGGTTAAAGAAGGCAAACAAGCTAGGTGATAGAAAAATCCATGTTGTTTATTATTTTCCCTTAAAGCATAGCTAAGCTAGCTTACTTGTACATACAAGGAGTCAGAGCATAAGCTCTGGCTGTCATAACAAAGGAATGAGAAAACTTATATACGTTATTTTTAGCAGACTCAGCAAGCTTGTGTTTCCTCACTTTTATGATCCCCATGTGTGTTTAACCATGATACAAGAAGAGGATTTTCCTCAATGGAGTACATTTGTCAAGGTAGTCTCTCGGGATTAGGGTCTCATCCTTTAATGGTTAACAGGGGAAAGAAATGTTCTTAGGTCAGTCAGATCTGGCCTTGTTGACAGAGAAAAGATATTCTCTGAGCAAACTTTAGAGAACAAAGAAGCCCAGGTCCAGGCTCTTCTTCCAGCTGATCATTAATTCAGGCCCTAGCCCTTGATTGAAATTACAAAAATGATATAAAATGGTATAAAATGTTCCACACTTGTATAGATATATCCCTGCTCTAGTTTTCCTCCCATGAAAATCTCAGGAGGAAGGGGCCTGTGAAATTTTGTCATTATTCCAGACTCAATAGGTCCAAAGTTATCCTCTCAAGCTCTCAGGTTGTACCAACTCCTTTGGTGCTCACAGCATCCCAGACCTTGATTTGGATTCATCTTTGATTCTTCTTTGTCCTTCACTCAAAATAACCAGTCTGTCACCAAACCCTGAAACATTGCTCAGATCATGCAGAAAATTACAAACGAAACTGCTTCCAACAGGTTTTTGTTTCCCAAATCTTCTCTCTTCCATATAACAGCAGTGAAGATGATCTTTAGTTTGACATCAGAAACTGATATCATTTTATCAGCAGAAGTGATATGAAAGAAGAGGCCTTACCATTTGCTCTGCTACCGCAGCCCTAAGGGCCATAGGACTTTTTCATCTCACTTTCCACTGGAAGCTTCTGTTTAGTCTCTTCTGTTAGAACATGAACTCCTTGAGGTTGTTGGCAGTCATAGTGGTCTCTTTGTACCCCCAGAGCTTGGCACAGTGGTTTAAGTATTTATTCATCCATCCATCCATGCATTCATCCATCCAGAAAGAATTCCTTTTCAACTTAGAAGTGGAGTGTCCCATGGATTGATGTTTCTTCCTTTTCTGTTTTATGTTTTTATCAATTAATTGGATAAAACATAGATGGTATACACATCGAATTTGTAGATGACACAAAGGTGAAGGGATAGCTAACACCCTGGGTGACTGAGTCAAGAAACAAAAAGATCCTGACAGGCTAGAATGTTGGGCTGAATCTAATATGATAAGATTCAATAAGAGCACATCAAAAGTATTAAACTTAGGTTCGAGATGTGGAAGGTAGAGTTTAGTACTGTGAAAGGTGGCCACTAATACAACAAATAAAAATCCCTGCCAGCTGAAAATGGACTTATAAAAACCACATAGTAATATTATCCATGTTCTACTGTATTTTTATTTATTTTTGGTAAATATTTTCCAATTATGTTTTAATCTGATTCAGGATGAATTCTAGATGGAGTAGATGTGGAATTAGAAAGCATCTTAGGAGTCCTAAGTTCATAGGGAAACCTAGATCTAGAGTTAGAATGGGTCTCAGAGGCCATCTAGTCCAAGGCCCTCATTGTATGGAGGAGGAAACCTTGGCCTAAGAAGATTAAATGACTTGCCCAAGGTCATACATGTAGCAAATGACAGAGGCAAAATTTGGACCTAGGTTCATCTGATCCCCAACGTCTCTCTCATCTGCACCATGCTGCCATCTAATCTATACCCTCCTCACTTTATAGAAGAGGAAACTGAGACCCACAAAGTTTAAACACAGAACGGTCAAATGATATGACCAAGGTTGCATAGTTAGCATTCATTCATCCATTCTCTCCATCTCTCTCCTTCCCCCTCTCTCTCCCTCTCTCTCTTTCTCTCTCCCCTTCCTTCCCTCCCTCCCTCCTGAGAGAAATGGTTATTAATAGCCAATAATTTGGGGAGATCCAGAGTTCTCTTTTTCTTCTAAAGTCTTAATTTAAAAAAAATAAAAAGTTCAGTCTCTTGAAGGACATTACTGACAATGAGATGGAATCAACTCTCCTCAATCTTGGTCAGACCCCACTCAACCTCACAAAGAATTTAATCTAAGGTGGGGAAGCCCATTTGGTTTTACTCAATTTTGGGTGGGGATAAATTCTTTGATTAGATTGCCCAAAGCTGGGGGTGGTCTGGATATAGAGGTAAGACTCTTAGTCCAAGGGTGACATGATGTCACTCTCAGCCCTTCATTTTGATATAGCTCACTTCCTATTGTGTTAACCAATCAGAGTGGATTGTCACTCCTCTTCCAAAAGAACATATAGGCCCTGAGCCCACCGCCATGGTTGTCTTTGGTGTAAGAGACAGCCAGATGACCATCTTTTTATTAATAACTGCTTGTCTTATTAATAAAATGATTAGATTACCCTGAAATAATGTCTCTTGAAACTCTTTAACTTCCATGCTTCTCATGCCCTTTCCCCTTCTCTCTTCCTTCATTCTTCCTCTCTCTTACTGGGCATTCTCTCTTCAGGAAACTCACACAATATAATGATGCCTTTCCAAATCCCTAGAAGCTCATGGGTGTCCAACTCTCATTGTGCAAATATAGTGCCTTCTAA
Organism: Trichosurus vulpecula; assembly: GCF_011100635.1. Taxonomy (NCBI): domain Eukaryota; kingdom Metazoa; phylum Chordata; class Mammalia; order Diprotodontia; family Phalangeridae; genus Trichosurus; species Trichosurus vulpecula. The sequence continues at coordinate 33,660,165 of NC_050582.1, forward strand.
AAGGCAAGAAATTGGGCCAAACTAATTAAATCCATCAGCATCTGCTTACATGCATTCAGCTTTCTTACAGATCCCTAGTAATGCTACTAACTATCCCAGCCTGCTGCTGAAGCAATGGTTCAACACAGCCTTGCTCTATTTTCTCTTTTGGCTGGTTAGCCCACCCTCCACTTCCACCTCAGTGCTGAATCAGTCAGCTGCTCCCTTGACCAGGATGTTGCTCCAAGAAAGGTGTCAAAGCTATGCAATCTATGAATTTATGGCTTTGTTTGCACAACAAACACTGGTTAGCTCAATAAAGATACCTAGTTAATCTAGGGATTGTTGATTCATGAAACATTTATCTTTCTCCTGATCCCCAGTCCCACACCTCCAATTGGCTGTTGGACAGCTCCCCCAAATGTTCCTTAGTATGTCTAACGTGGAACTCACTTCTTCTCTTCTCTACTTCTGTGGAGGGCACCACCATTCTTCCAATCTCTCAGGGCTGCAGCCTAAAATCCATCCAACCACTCTTCCCTCTCCCTTAGCTCTCCCTCCACATATCGAGGCTTGGGGAATCTACCTCCACATCTCTCACATCTTTCCTCTTTACTCACACAGCTACCCTAATTCAGATCATGAGTCAACTTTTACTCTGACTATTGCAATAGCTTCCTACCTGGTGATGATACTTTCAGCCTCTTCTGTCTCCCATCCATCCTAGACACAGCTGCTGAACTGATATTTCTAAAGTCCAGATCTGGTCACATCCTTCCCTCGAGAAGTTTTGGTGTCTCCCTATTATTTCTAGGATAAAATAAAAACTATTTTGCTTGGCATTTAAAGCCCTTTTCATTTTAGCTCCAATTTGTCTTTCTAAGATGATTTCACATTCAAATAGCCCTCACACATTTGATATTCCAGCCAAATTGTCCTGCTGGCAATTTCCTCTAAATGACATCCCATCTCCTTTCTCCAGGTCTTTGTACAGAACGGCCCACAGGCATGGAATATTGTTCCTCAGCTCTGCCTCTAGGTAGCCAGGTCTCATTTCTAGGAGTACCTCCTGATTTCTACAGCAGTTGGTGTTCCACCTACCTCTCCCCCATTTTGTATTTATTTACATATATTTCCTTCTAATCATTGGTGCACAAGCTATTTCCCACTCCCTACCCCCATGCCCCCTTGCTAGAACTCAAGCTCTTTAAGAACAAGCCCTATTTCTTTTTATTTTTGCATTCCCTGCTCCTAACTCAGTTATGTAGAAGGGCCTTAATAAATGTTTAAATTCTAAGATTTAGATTTGCACCTTTCTCCAACTGATTACAGACTCTTTGAATGCCCGGATGTTCTACTTCCTCCAGTTCCCCATACTATTTAGCCTGTGGTGAGTGCTGCAGAAATTACTGTGGAAAGAAAATGTCTGTGACTCTGGGTTGTTGGTTTTTTCTTCACTATCTTTCTCTTTCAAGCATTCACTGCAGTGCGGTGCATTAGAAAGGCTTGGCCTGTGATTTCCTAAATATACAGATCTCTAGGATGAGGAATTTCCCTCTGCCAGTTCAGGTCGATTCCTTCTTGGCAACGTGGAGTCTTAGTGAGTTACTCAGATTAGTGACAGCTGGAATGACTTGTCTAGGGTACATAGGCAGTATGTGTCAGAGGCAGGGACATGATGGATGTGCTCGTGATGAAAGGATCACTAGTGATTAAAAGCTAGAGAACTAGTCATATTAACCATTTTTAAAAGGATTTTTTAAAATCTTTTCAACTCCAAACTATAATTTGGCATCTGCAGCACTTCTCATTTTGTCTTTTGGAGTTATATAGGGGCTAACTTAGGAAAGGCATTCCCAATAATATTTGAAAAGTGGATAGCTTTTAAAGACAGTATAAATATGATTTACAGAGACATCACCAGGGTTGGGCAATGGGGAATTTGTGCCAGGGCACACAATTTAGAAGGCTCTGTCAGTACTTAGAGTTCTTCAGCAGAAAAGAAAAATGTTAGCACCTAGTTAGCAAAGATATGGAGTTAAAAATAGGAATCTACTATGTGATGGGCTGCAGTGAGTTCCTTTCTTTTCTATCCCCAAAGGGCAGCCTTGAGCAGTGCCCTTGATCTAGTGTCCCCCAACCACAGCATGATGTTCCATGAACCATGCTCCTCATCCCGCTCATTACTGTGTGGCACTTTATGATCTCTGCCTGGGGAACAAAACCCTCTACTTATGGTAATGATTATTTATATTTTAAAGACACTAATGACATTATTTATGTTCAACATATGTGTGAAATTTGGCCATTTGGAAATTCATGTTAAAGTAAAACAAATTTGATGATTCAGATTTCAGATATTTTAATCATAAAAACATCCTCATTTCTCTTGTTTCTGCATGGCATGCTGACTATACAGCTCTTATACCTCTTTTAGGATTCTCATTTTTCTAAATTTCAGCATGTATTCCCTCTATGTGTATTGTTTCTCCCCAAACAAATGATTTTGTCTGTATACTAAAATGTCAATGGAATCTGTCATGCTAAACAACCATAACACATTGAAGGAATGAGACAAAGCAGATTCTGAAACTTAAAGCAAACCTCCCTTGGCAACCAAAGTCTGATAGGGACATGATTATAAGACACACTAACATACCGTGAGAAGGCTTAATCCCATTTGGAAAATAGGACTCGGAATAAGAATTATTATTGTTCACCTAGCCCACTATATCTAGCTGGCCCGAGACCACCAGGCCAGACCATATTTTATATCCAATCCAGCTGCCCACCTGGCCATCTTGCCAACAGCCCTGGTGCTCTCCCACTTCTCCCCTGGAGCAGCAGTAGCAGACCAGCTTGCCCACCAAATGCCCCTCATCCTGAGCTTTGGAACTCCATTCCTGGGGACGAGCTGGCTTGTTTAGTAACCAGGCAGTGCAAATTCAATTAGCTTACTAGCACTAGCCAGCAAAAGACCAAGCTCCCCATCTCAGTGAACCATACAACATTCATCATCCTGCTGTTTTCTTGGGAGTACCAACTTTTCTCCCCAACCTTCCTTTCTATCTCTTGCTCTGGACTCAATAATCAAAAGATAGTGCCATTGAGTCTAGAAAGTGCCTGTTCATTGACTCCCTTATGACATTCCTTTTCTGGCCACCACTCCCATATATATCTTGCCTTCCTCTATGAGAATGTAAACTCTCCAAGGGCAGGGATTCTTTTGCTATGTTTGTATCCCTAGCTTAACTTAAAATAGTGCCCAGCATACAGACGAGGCTTAATAAATGAATAATAATTTGCATTTATGGTTTATAAAATACTTGATATAAATTATTGCTTTGCATTCCCTTTCACTATTCACTTTCACTCAGTGACTCTGCGTCCGGGAAGCCAATAGGCCCAGTGGAAAGCCTACTGGAGCCTGGTATGGTGGTGCAGACCTGCAATTCCTGGTACTGGGGCAGTTGAGGCTGGTGGATCGCTTGAACTCAACAGTTCTGATTTGCAGTGGGTCAAGCCAACTGAGTGTACACACTAAGTCTGTTAACAAAATGGTGAGCTCCTAGGAGCAGGGAACCTCCAGGCTGCCAAAAGAGGGGCAAACTAGCCAAGGTCAGAAAATAGAGCAGTTCAAAGCTCCTGTGCCAATCAGTAGTGGGATTTGGCCTAGGAGTGGCTATGTTTCCAGCTTGAGCAATATCTATCTATCTACCTACCTACATATACATATACATATACATATACATATACATATACGTGCGTGTGTGTACCCTATATACTATATATAGTGTATATACATACATATATGTATACATATACATATATGCATACACACATATATCTATGTATGTGTATGTATGTGTATATGTGTATATATGTGTGTATATATATATGGATTGGATTTGGAGTTAGAGAACCATGAGAGCCTGAGTTCTAATTCTGGCTCTTTCACTCCCCACATGACATTGAGGAAATCATCTCATGTCTCTAGGTCTCACTTCTTCATCTGTAAAATCAGAGACCTGGAGAAGATCAGTTCTAAGTTCTCATTCAACTCTAAAGCAATGACCCTATGGTCTAAATTAATATTCATCCTTCAACAAATGTTCATCAAGTATCTACTATGAGTCACACATTGTGTCAGGTGTGGGGTATACAAAGACAAAAGCAAATAGCCCCTGCCTTAAGAAGCTTGCATTCAACTGGTAACTACTACTCATAACCCTGGAAGGTACTTGGTTCAAGTATTAGACCCATTTTATAGATGATATAACTGAGGCTGTGTTTGATTAAGCTAGGTTAAGTCTGGATTCGGATTCACGCTGGCAATAAGGCACACTCCCAACAGAACAAAGTTTTTATTGAAAGACAGGGGAAATACTCTTTTAACTCCGCAACCACATTGTTTGACAATTCCTACTACACAGTTAACGCAGCGACAAAGACAGAGACACAGACACACAGAGGCAACACCTGTTCAGAGGAACACCGCGGCCCAAGGTTTCTCCAACTTGGGGAATCCCTCTCTTTTCTACAAACGCAGTGACAATGACAAAGGACACACACACCACGTACAACATATACTTCACATTCAGCACCTGCACCCAAGGCTTCTTCGAAGCTGGGGAACCCCTTTACAACCTCCTTGGTTGGTCCTTCTGAACGTAGCCCCAGGTTCCAATGTGCCTGTCCCACGTGGTGACTTTTATAGGACCCTGAACAAAGAAAGTTTTTCCCGCCAGAGAGGGGAGCCACCCTCACCCAGCGCATTCCTAAGAACTGGCCAGGTTAATGTTTCTCCAGCAGGAGAGGAGTTATTTCCTATCCTTTGTCTTAAGAGTTTCCTGTTCTTTGTTGTGGCCTGTCAGTCTCCAAGCGGGAGAGTCCAAATTTGTTAAAGGGGGCAGGGAGTTGACACATACGTGCTGGGCTTATACTGTAAAATGGAGGATCTTCTCTAATGATTTATCATTCAGGCTGATAGTGGTCGAGTGATTTACTGAAGGCAGCCTAGCTAGCATCTGACAGAGGAAGGACCAGAATCAAGTCTTTCACCCTTCCAGTCCAGCAATGATTCCACTATCCTGTACTATTTCCCAGTTTCAGATTCTGGCATCTGACATATAAGTTGCTAAAACCAAATTCAAGTTTAAATCATCCCTTATTTCTTCATACCTCTGTATAAGTTTTCGAAAATAGTTTTTTAATTCACCTATTGCAAATAATGAAACCAAAATGCATATTTCTATTTTTCTGTCAGTAATTTTCTTTAGCGTATTTTGTACCATTGATTCATATCACAAAACGCATATTTGTTACTCTTGATTGGGGATGTGACAAATCTTTTATTTATATTCAATATATGCACAAATTTGTCCATTTGCAAGGTAGTGGAAGTCACTGAGCACTGTCTTCGAAACACACATGAATATTAAATATTCTCGTAATAGCTCAGTGATGATATAGAATTCACCAAGGCATACCCAAATTTCAAGAATGTCAGCGACAGAGCTCAAGGAAACAGTCTTATGCTAATAACAAAAGTATATTTCTAACTTTGGCTCTAAGACAGTAATGAAAAACATTCATTTTATAGTATCTACGCTATAGACTTATTCTTGAAAAAAGAAACTTTTGGACCCTCCTCAAAATAGCTGAATGGGTAAAAGTATTATATTCTGTCTCCCACACTTCTCCACTGAAGTTTGGTTTTTTTTTTAATTTACTGGCCCAAGAAATGAGCACTTTCCACAAAGAGATAGCCCGGATGACAGGAATCTCCACCTGGTTTTGAGGTGGCTTTTCTCTTTTACATAAGTTCCTTAGGTAATGATCTCATTAAATGGCTTTGATTTATTCAAGAGGCAGAGAGGTCCTGTTCACACGTGTTCTGATTGAATCAATCAGGAAGTGCTGCAATAATCTAGGTGAGAGGTAATAATCAAAGGTGGTAGCTTTAAGTGGAGTGAAGGGATCAGATGCCATAAGTGTTATAAACATAGAAACAGCAAGAAAAAAGTAGGAAATACAAGAAATGAGGAAGAAATAAAGAAACTTAGTAGAACCTATTTTGCTCAATTATATTCCCCCAAACTGGAGAATTAAGATGAAAAAGATGAATATCTACAAAACACAAAATACCCAGACTAATAGAGGTAGAGAATTCAAACAAACCAGTATCAGAAAAAAAAAAATTGAACAAACCATAGACAAACTCCCTAGACCAGTTGGCTTTATAAGTAAAACATTCAAAGAATGATTAATTCCAATATTACAGGAACTGTTTGGCAAAAATAGGAAAATATGGGGTACTATGGTCTTACTACCTAAAACAAGAGGAAGACAAATCAAAGAAAACTATAGACCAATATCCCTAAGAAATATTGTTGCAAATATCTTAAAGAAGATATTAGCAAAGAGGCTCTAGCAATATATCAAAGAAATTATACATTATGACAAAATAGGATTTATACCAAAAAATGCAAGGTTGATTGCATATCAGGAAAAAGTATAAGTATGCCATATTAATAACAAAATAATCTAAATTGTATGATTACATAGCAGATGCAGAAAAAGCTTTGACAAAATACAGTATCAATTTGTGTTAAAAATATTAGAAACCATGGTAATAGATGTCCCTTTCCTTAAAATCATAAATAGCATTTAATATAAAACCAAGATCCAGCATTTTATGTAATTGTGAGAGACTAGAGGTCTAGCCAATAAAATCAAGGGCAAAGCAAAGACGTTCATTATCAATATTATTATTTAATATAATGATAAAATGCTAGATATAGGAACAAAAATTTAAAAAGCAAACAGAGAGCGAAATTATTGCTTTTTATAGATGATACAATGGTCTACAGAGGTAACCCTAGAGAGTCAATTAAAAAAAGAAATAGTTGAAACAATATCTTCATCAAAGTAGTAGGATATAAAATAAACCCACACAAATCATTAACCTTTCTATGCATTGCCAACAAAATCCAGTAGGAAGAGATATAAAGAGAAATTAAATTTAAATAACTTCAGAATATATACAATATTTAGGAGTCTCCTAGAAAGACTCATACAGAAATTGTACAACTATGACTATAAGAATCTCTTTGAATAATAAAAGCAGACCTATATAGGTGGAGACGTTAACTGCTCCTCGGATGGGTCATGCCAATATAATAAAAATATAAATACTACCTAAATTAAGTTACTTATGTAATACCACTGGATTACTTTAGAGAACATAGAAAAAACCAATAAGACTATTCGTTTGGAGGGACAAATGTCAAGAATTTCATAAGGGGAATAATGAAAAAAGAGGAAGTGAAGAAAGGCTGCAAGGGCAAATGGATGTTCCAGCGTGAGGAGTCCCAGGGTGCGGAGGGAGGTTCCAAAGGAAAACCATAGCTGATGCATGGTATTGAAGTCCAGAAAGTCAGAGGCACACAGCCAAGGGAGGAATCCTTGCTCCTTGTATATGATGGCTTAGAGGAAAGATTGTCCCTGTTCTGTCAGTTTTGCCAGTGATGCTGGCATGATAGAAAGATAGCCCTTTGACAGATATTACGACAAAAGAAGTGGCCTCTGCCCTACAAGGGATATACATAGTATGCCCATCTACCTCAGAACACCTGAGAAAGCAAAGTATAAATGAATAAAAGGTCACAGTGCAAACCACGTGATGAATTCAATTATCCAATGCAATAAGCATTTGTTACTACTGTGTGCGAGGCATTCAATGTATTATGTTATAGGGATGCAAAGGCGAAAAAAAATGACCCCCTCAAGAAGGTTACATTCTATTGAATACCAACAGGACCACGTTTTACTGAAGCCAACAGGACTACCGTATCATATGTTTTATATCTGGAAGGAACGTTCAAACACATCTAGTCCAACTCCCTCATTCGACAGAGGAGGAAACTGAAGCCTAGGTAGGGGTAAGTGATTTGCCCAAGGCCTTTCAGGTATAAGTTGCAGACTTTCCAGAGATAACCAGGAAACTTCCTTATAGAGACAAATTTATTTTCAAAACAAATCATTTTTATTTTCTTTTCAGTTCCAAATTTCAATCCAGATTTAGATAGAAGGGGAAGATATAGCAGCTCCAATGGGTTTCCTTTTCATCTCTCCATTTATCAATAATAGCCCTAGTCTCACACCTGAGCTTTAGCCTCATGGTACCAACTGCCTATTATATGTACATTTATAACTGAGTATCACATAAACAGTTCCAAATCAACTTGGCTGAAAGAGAACACATTCTCTTTCCCTGCAATGTCCATATTCTAAACTCCCTTTTCACTCAAAGGTTGCACCATCCTCCTAGATGCCGACTTTGGCGACTTCGGCTCACCTTCAGTTCCTCCCTCTCCCTCCCTCCAATGTATCGCCCAATCTTATTTCTATCTCCATTTTTACCTTCTATTTTGTGTGTATGTATATACATATTTATAAGTAATTTATACACACACATATATACTTTTCACACACACACATATACACATACGTACACAAGAGGCAGCATGACATAGGAAATAGAAAGCCAGCCTCAAGAACAGGAAGACCTCGGTCCAAAC